>NW_005054305.1:10626006-10651461 GCF_000277835.1 Geospiza fortis
CTCTCCCTCGCTTCTGCCCCGCGAGGAGGTGCCGCTGCCGCCCGAGCTGCCCGGTAGGACTGGATGGGGTCTTAAGGGGAATAACCGCGTTTGGGATAAAATGATCATTCTCAAAAGCATGATTTGTCTCATATCCCTTTGCCTGGTTTCTGCTGGGATGCGGAGGGCTCGGGTGCCTTCTGGCTGTTTCGTGCCGGGGAGCGTGTGAAATTAGCTGGTTTAAGTCCGCAGTCGGCGTTTCGAGCCAAAACGGTAGCCTTGACTGAGGTGAGGTGATGTGATCCCTGGGTATCCCTTCTTACACTGCTTTTTTCTAGGAGCGTGTTTTCTGGTGCGTTCTGCAAGTTAAAGCTTCTTCCTCTTGAGTGTATGTTCAATATACTTGGAATTAAAAGAAAGATGAGAAAACGGTATTGTGATGCTTGGTGCGCGGTGTTCCTTGCAGACTGCTGTTATAGGTACTGCATTCCTGAGGAACAGTCTTTAAGGGTTTTCTCCTTACGGTTTTAGTTTAGGAGCTGATGCTGTACCTTCAGTAAAGCAGTTAAGAGTTTCTGTTGAAATTACATCTTTCAAGGATTTGCAGTGAATGGGTTGGCACAAGCTCATCTTGCTGCCTTGCTCTCCTCTGTTGGCACTAAAGACCAAAGGGATTAACAATTAAAGCTTGTTTAGCCAGATTATATTCCCTCGGATATACATAGGGAGCACAAAGCTGGTTTCATCTGAAACCCCCGGTCAATATCCCATCTCCTGCCTTTCGTTCCCCCCTTTGAAAAAAGAGAAACATTCTGGCCAATCTTAATGTACTTTAGGACATTGTAATACAAATTGAAAATCAAAATTTTTAAGCTTGATCCCATCAAATACCTGTATGACTTTTGCAATTTAGGAGTAGTAATGTTAATTGAAAGTATCTGTGAAGTACAAGTGCCACATAGATAAGTCTGCACTCAACACAGTATTACTATAGAGTTAAAACAAAAAGCAGAAGATATGTGTTGAGAAATTGCAAAGCTATGTTGGGAAAACATAGCTCAGTTTTACCAAAAGGAGAGTCAAATTGTGTTTGTGTGGATTGTTTCCAACCCAACACTGAGGACAGAATAGGTGTTATCTTTTTAATACGTGCTATCAACAGCACTGATAGCATGGATGAGAAAAAAAATCAGTTTTCTCAGAGAAAGTAGCAACAGGCTAGAAATCAGTTAGATACTGTTAATAGGATGTTATGAATCCTTGGAGAAGGATTGAAATTAATGAACTGTGAGATCAAAAGATGTCTCGTTTTGTGGATCTCTTCTGAGATTTAAAGCTTTTTTCTTTCTCTGTTTCAACTTTGTGAGCTGCAGACTAGTTAGGAAAGAATTCTTCACTTAATAACTTAAAAACCTTAGTCATGTGCTGTTGACATAGAACAATCATCTTTGTACAGTAGCTGGCTGGCTTCAAGTTATTCTGCTTTTCTCTGTTTTTTAGTAAATAAAAGGTTTTTCCTACAGAAATATGCAGAAGACATGAGAAGATTTAGGCCTTCCTTTTTAAGCCCCTTGACCAGTGGAGTTGTGCAATGACTCTTTCTGACAAAGCAATCAGTTGTGAAACTTTACAACACAAAGTTAAACCCTGTTGCCTTTAAGTTGTTTAATACTACAGGGTTTAATGTTACCCTTTTCAAGGGAGTTTCCATAAATGTGAAACAATTCCTGGCAGGTATTTATGAATAGATAAGTATTTATGAATGTTTCACAATACTTTTCCCCCCAGTTTGTCTATAAAATTGAAGTGACCTCTCTTCCTATGGCCTTTTTGACTCCTGTAAGCTAAATGGCATCACAGAGCAGCAAGTGTTGAGGGGAACAATTCCTGTGACAGGCAATGAAAACAAGCTCAAGTCTCCTGGCTCAGCTTAGTTCTGTTCTTCAGTGGGGTGTCTCACCAAATCAGAGATGCTACACCTGACCCTTCTTGTGGGGCACATCAGCCCCACAGCAACACTGACCTCTCTGTAGTTATTTGGGAAAGTTTAAGTGCTGCCATATTTAATGCCAGATGTTATTCCATTGCTGTCACAAAAAGGGGATGTTTGCCTACCTCTACTCTGCATGTTATTTTGAATCTTAATAGGACTCTTTGAGATTTTGGGATGAACACATGTGGATCAGGAGACAACTTTTGTTTTTGTCAAAGGGCTAGGTGATCTGGGAAGAGGATGAGATCTTTCCTCCTTTCCATATGTGCATATCCTGAGTAACTGAGTGACAATTTTTTCTTCTGTCCAGGGAGTTCTAAAGCCATTTTTACTCTTAGGGTTCAGGGAGCCCTTTTCAAACTCAGTGAACACTGAAGACAAGTACATGGGGAATAACTAACTTACCTAACTAATTAATGGAGTGAGTGTTAGGTATAACCTAGGATTCCTGGCAATCATGCTGTGATAGCATGGCTGTACACAGATGTGGATGTCTGCTGCCACAGAGATCTCAGAAGGATATGAGCCATCATGTGCTAATGCAAGGAATGGGAGGAGAATCCATGGGCTGGGAATCCTGAGGGTTGTGTGAGCTTTATATGCAGGGAATGGTACTTCCTTTTGAAGCTATGGAGCTGAGTGTGTAAATAATTATACCTAACCATGTGACTCTCTTAAGCAGCATTTGTTATAATATTGCCTCTGTAGTATTTCTGTCTCTAAGCAAAAAGGCTTCATTCTATAGAAAAACCAGTTACCCAGCTGAGAATTAGGATCTTTTGTCCTGTTGCTCATATTCCTACTTCCTACTTCTCCCTTTTATTTCTCTCCCCTCTTTAATGAGAGTGCAGTAATGCTAGAGATGGTGTAATAAGAAAGGCTTCCAGACTTGCTAAGCCTTACCACAGGAAACTGTAGATAAAAATGTAAAATTGCATTTGTATGAAAACAGTCTTTAATGACGCATGCAGGGTGAAGGAGTCTGCCACCCTGTAAACAGTAGTGGTGCCTTCTCCAAGAAATCAGCCTGTACTAATAAAAGACAAATGCAGTGTAACTGTCCTCAGTGTGACTGTTCCTAGTTTAAACTTCATTGTCCTTCAGGGAAGGATAGAAAGGTCTGTGCTTTCATATTTATTTTGCCTGATTCAGATACATTTCCTGTTGACATTGTCATTAAATGCCGTAATTTCCGAGACTGAATTATTCACATTTGAGTTCAGCATCTTCCCTGAAAAATGTGGGTTCATGGAACAAAACATGAAGGCAGAACTCATCATGTGCTGGAAGCATTTCCTCCAAATATTTATGGGATACTTGTATTTGTTTTGTGCCCTAAAGAACTACTCATAGAGGTAGATAGATTGGTTACTTTTGTCAGGTAAATGTCAGAAGAGAAATGGTATTTTGACAGTAATACTTTGCTGGGGAGAAAAGAAAGGAGGACACTAGGGAAAGGTGAAGGGAATAATGGGTAGATCTCATTTCTCTGGTGGGTTAAAAGGGTGGACTAGTTCTGTCCAGGCCAGCCTTTGGTCTCCCTTAGGTCAGCTTTGCCTATCTTTTTCAAGCTGCTGGCATCTTAAGTATCTACAATTGGTTCCTGTGTTTGTGCAGCGCACTTGTCTTACGTCTTCAGTTCAAAGGACTCCAATGATAAACAGTCTGAACAAAGTGTCCTTCTTCCTCTATGGTCCCTGCTGCATGTGGCAGAAGGCTTCTTCTTCCTGTGGTTGTCGTATTGCAGAATTTCTTACTTTAATTTGCAAAGGCCAGCTGTGATAGGAAATAGTGCAATCTTAAACTGGAACACGTGATAGTTCACCAAAGGTGTTGAAGTGTGGGATGCAGCTACTCTTCTGCAATGGCACTTTTTGCAGTTTTCTCTATTTTAGAGGGGTGCCCTAAGTATGGAAATTATAAAATTTTGAAGGGAAAGGACTCCCTCTGGGATATGCTTTTAACTTCTCCTTTGTTGGTTTAAAAAAAGCAGTTTCAGGAAGTTCGTCAAAAAAGGCATAATGTGTTAAGTGGGCTTTCTGATGTGGTATCCACAATCTATTGCTTTTTTTCATGTTTCCTTCATTATTTTGTACAGATAGGTGTATACAAACCTGTTTAATTTTTTTAAATTAAATCTTACTTGGGTTTTACCTTAGGTTTAAACTGAAGCAATATGGTATCGCAGCAATTAGTACAGAAGAATATTTGGCTGCTAAAGTTTTCTCTTTCCATATATGACTGTACTAGGGACTTAGAACAAAATTAATGCCAAAAGTTAAAGATTATGTTTGAGTGAGTTGCTATGTAGTTGTAACACATTTGTAAATCAGTAGGTCTGACCTGTGATTAAGTTCTACTTCATTCAGACAAAAAGAATATTTCCTGGTAGGTAGCATATCTATTGCATATATTGAAATTGCCTGCTAGAGTGTCCCTTGCCAGAATAATGAAGTTTATATTCATTAGATCCAGTGGACAGAAAATTGTTTTCTCCAGGGCAGCCCCAGCCTCACCATGTGTTCTGATGGATCTTCTAAACCCTTCAGTAAGTACTAAATGCCCTGGGGAGCTGTGATTCAGGTGTGAGTGGACAAGGACTGGAGAACCAGCGTTAAGTGACTGCCAGAGCTGGTGTCAGTGTCACTGAGGAAGTGAAAGTTTTTGGTAAACAAACAGGAAGGGGATGGGCAGGAGAAAGAGGAAATCCTATATTGGATGTTCTGTGTTCGACTTGTTCAAAATACACTGTAAGAGTCATTTGAATGTGCCGTTGTGGTGTGGCAGAATGTGCAAATGGCATTCAAAGTACATTTTTGTAACCCCAGGCTTATCATTGCAAAAGATATGCTGAACTGTGCAGAGGCTGGAGGGAAGCATTGCATCCTGTGAGGGGTGTTGGAAAACTTGCCTTTTAAGCAACTCTTTGCTGGGTTGCTGGTGTGGCAATTTGTCCTCCTCTCTCTGTCCAGCTATACTTGCACTGGCTTCAAGAGAGGTTGCAGCAGCTGTCATGGCACCAGTGGAGAAGCACCAAGTCATACTGAGGTGAATTCTAAGCCCATTTATCTTGGGATGTAGACGGCAGGCAGTAGACAGCAGTGCTCCCGCTGTGCCTGACAGGAGAGCTTGCCTCTTCTCAAAATCTCTTGCTAAATTTCCTTGGGAGCAGTTCCCCTCCCTCTGCCATAATGCTTACCAGTGTTTCCAAAAAAGTCCTTGACCCACACGGCTTCAGATGTCTTCATTAGTAATGATGTGCTGTTTGTTTGAGCCTTTTGCTCCGCAATTTCCTGGAAAAATCCATGTTTCAGTCTTTACCCTGCTGTAGGAGTACTCCCTACCATAATTTCCTTGTTTTCTTTTTTCTTCTCCCATCATTCTTTTTTTTTGCCAACATCATTCTGCTGTTTCTTTCTCTCCAATCTTCAGGACTGTCAGTGTTATAAACTGTTTATTTCATCTCTTGATTTAGACATCTGCAGCAAATTTTCTTTTCCCTTTCTGGAAGAGTAAGCCTTATCAATTTTCATAATCCAATTATCATTTGTAAACTTCTTATCAGGGAATAGTCATTCAGAAATACATACCCCCAGCCTCTGGAAGAGATATGAGTCCGGTGGAGTACCAACCTGGCAGGACTGGCATGGCCTTCAAAGTATTTTAAGGCTGTGCCTTGTTTAAAGGCAACTTCATACTTCTGTAGGTGATCAGCAAGGACCCTTCTGTTTTGAGTACATTTTATGTGTAATGTACATTTATATGTACATTTTATGTAAGTGATCTTTTGAGACAGCTAACTGCTGTTTGACACATCTGATGTAAAATTGTGACCTCAAACTGACTTAAAACAGGTTTCTGTCTTGAAAATGGTCAGTGTGGATTGTCCCCTGCCGCTTTGTCTGCCCTTCTTGGGATGCTGCTTTGACCTTCTCTGGTCAAGTTTCTTTTCTGTTGCATGCAGGTTTTTGTGTGCTGTGTTATGGTGCATGGAAAAAGTTTTTGAGCCAGCAGTGACCCTCCTTGTAAACACTTCTGGTTCAGGGAAGCAGAGCATGGATTTATCAGCATGTGTGCTGGCCTGCAGAGAAGAAATCAAGTCTTGGTATTGTGGGGATGTGGTGCTGAGACAATAGCTCTTGCTCCAGGATTGATGTTCTGTGCTCATTGGTGTTGGTGTGCCCCATACACTGACCCCTCAGAAAGTGAAACTGAAGAAATTCAGCTTTGAGAAGGCAGTGCAAGTTTAGAAGAACATAGTTCAATGGAGCTGGCACCAGCAGAAAAGAGTTTTGGTAGAGTGAACAAGTGGGAGAAGGGTGCTTTGGGTAAAATACTTCTGCTCTTAATGGAGCATTTAAGCAAGGCTACAAGTGTCAAAAATGCATCTGAGTAGCTTATTCAAATTATATGTATTGGACTAGGTTTGGATGAGTGAAAAGTCCTTTTCCCTACTCCTGCAATAAAAGCGCGTGGCTTGTATGGTATGACACAGGAAAGTAATTTCTCCTGTTTCTCCAAACAGAATACATATGTTTGTTACATGTTCTGTATCTTGTCATACTGATTGAGAGTATATGCTTTCCTAGGGACTAAATTGTCTCTACCCAATTAGTTATTATCCTTTGCATTCTTATTTGATTGTTTTTTCTCTTTTTGTCTTTTTGGTTCTGCAGTCTTCCTGCTTAATTTGTTTCTCAGTATCAACCCCAATTCTGATTTCTTAAGGATTTTGGCCTCCTCTCCTACAGCTTTTCTCATATGGTTTGTGTTGTCCTGAGGTCTTCCCATGCGTGGCCAAACAATGAAGAAGTCTTACCAGTTGTTAAAGCATCTTCTTTGCACAACACTTAATACTGTGGAATTAAAATGCAAGCTGTGGACTCATTACTGTTCTTCTGAAACAAACTTGGATAACCATTGTGAACACTGATTTGGTTTTAGTTCTTGCTTTGAAAGATAGCTGTATGGGCTGGGAGTGCTGAAGTCACATTCAAACACTGGGGCTTGTGCACAATCTAAGGCAGTTTTTCAAAGTGTAGCATAATCACATGTCCTGCCTGTGAGCTGTATACTTTTGAATTATGTGGAGTTACAAAGGTTATAAGCTTTAATGAGCAGCCAGTAACAGTGCTATGAAATTCTTGCAATCTGCAGTATGAATGTGAAAATAATCATTGTCATGGTCCTCCAGTTGACCGTGAGTCTAAATCTGCTAGAACTATTGTGAGTGCTGGCCTATTTTTTTAAGGTCTGTGTACTGCCTTTTGTGCAGAAAGTCCTGGTGTGAGTCTCCTGAAGTCTGTCCAGCTCCTGCAAGCTGTGTGCTGTCACTTGCAGAATCAGAGCCTGGTTCAGTGAAACTTGCTATGGTTGTAACTGCTAGGTCTTCATCTGCTATCAACTGACCATTAAGCAGGACTTGAAACAACAGCAAATACTAAATGCTGCGCAAGCCAGTAGTGGCATTTTGTGAATACAAAAATGTTTGTTGTTTTTAGAGTGAGAAAACAAGAAATTTCAAGGTAAAGTTAAAATAGTAGCAGAGGTCAAATTATTAGTTTTTGAAAATGAAATAAATTAGCACATTGAGCAAATTCAACATGCATCTTGTCCCCAAGTCAGATCTTCTGTTTAGTACAGAATAATTTCTCTCAAATAGAAAAGAACTTTAATCAAGTTAATACACTTGCATAGCTGCTGTCCTGGTAATATGGGAAACTGTTCATTCTTGCCCTTGAGAAAGATCATCTGCAAAGACATACTTGTGTTTAAAATTGGAGCACTCCAGTTCTTCCTTAGAACCTTTGAAGCAGGAACAGTCAAGTGAACTGTCATACCAGGTACTTACAGTGTTTCCTCCAAAGAGACCTTTCCAAATTCTCACTCTCGCTCCTTCATGAAAATAGAAAGCATATAAAATGTTTCTAAATTTGGTTAACTTTAGAGAAACTTCTTATTCATGCTCATGTGTGTAATAAATATGTGTAATAAGTGTGAAAAATATGCTTAGAAACTTGGGTGTGAATTCTTATTGATGTTCATTCAGTGGCATATGTCCTTCAGTGAGGCATTTCCTTTTAGACTCTTACTGCCACCCCAGCTTGCACATGTAGTTTCACAAGACTTCAGTTAGAGTGTGCTTCCCTCTTTACATGACAAGTTTTCAGACCCAAATTGGTGAAATTTTGCAGTCCCTCAGTATATGTTTGGTAGACTTAAGAGAAGTGTACTTGTATCTATTTAAAAAAAAAAACCTCTGATTTCAAGGACTTCATCTAGAAACCTCCCCAAATTGCTAGTCATAGAGCTCTTTTAATTCTGTTTATCACGTTTGCAGCAAACTGTTAGTTCAGATGATAGCCTTTGGTGCTACACCACCTGTGACAAATTGCAGCAGTTGTCTGAAGCTGTTTACTAAGCTGGGCCAGAAACCAACTGGTACATTCCTGGTCTATATTCATGCCCTTGAAGGAATATAATAGCACAGAGTTTAAAGTCAAGTAAAAGAATTGAGTTACAAATAGGCTTCTGTGAAATGCCAGAACCTGGAGGATGTTCTTACGCCCTTGAAGTTCAGGGAGATTCTGCTACTTAACATCAGTGAGAACAAGACAAGGTGGTTTCTCCTGTGGATATTTTAGCAGTTAGTGCTGAATGCTGGTCTAGTATCCCTTCAAAGATTAAACAGCAAAAAATTTCATTTCTGCCATGTAATTTATTGGCACCAGATTTGATGCTGTTTTTTTTTTTTCCTGAGAGCTCTTGCAGTTTCCTCTTGCAACTTGAGCAAACTTGTCCAATGTTTGCAAACTTTCAGGAGGAACTGTACTTTGAGTGTTAGCTCACGTCAGCTTGAATGATTTAACCCCAAATTTTTCTCTAAGCATAGAATTCATTCTTGAATCCATATTCCATACCCCAGTACAATGTCCTCTGTTTCAGGAGAGTTCTGTGTTTATCTAGTGCTGTACAGCTAATGAAACACAATACAGTCTGCAGGAAGAGTAACTTTTTTTTTTACAATTTAAATATATGCTGATGTTTGAAGATAGTGAAAAAAAATCTGCTTCTCTTTTGTGAATGTCAGTGCTTTAGACATGCTCAAGACATAATATGATGCTATTATACCAAGAATGCTATGTTTTAGTTGCAAGCTTAGTCATGAATACCAAGCAGCATTCAAGCACGGAGGTGACTGACAGCAGATAAAGAAGCCTTCCTACCAATGAAGCAGAATTGCAAATTCAGCATGGGGCAAAGTAACATGAGTTGCACAATGGCAAGGGTGTTACAGTTAGGATCCATTGACACAGAAGTCATTCTGCCCTGATTCAGCCATAACTGTCATAATCCATGTTGAAAGTGGATTGTAGAATGAATGAAACCAGGTAAGGTTTATAAAAATTTATTTATACCCTGGGAATATAGTTACCTGAATCTGAAAGAACAAAACTTAATATGCACTTCTGTTCTGTTCCCCATTTCTCTTTTATTAAACACACTGAAAACAGAAGATAAACCCCAAGGAGAAGTGGCATACTTTCTATGAGATCACCCTCAAAACCTTCATCAGGGCTTGCTGGCTGTGAATTTGCTGTCCTCCAGCATGTTTATATTGATGTGATGGGGGACTTGGACAGGCTGGATTGATGGCTTGAGGTCAGTTGCACGAGGTTCAACAAGACCAAGTAGTGGGTGCTGCCCTCGGGTCACAACAACCCCACACAGCGCTACAGGCTGGGGCAGAGTGGCTGGAAAGTGGCTTGGCAGAAAGGGACCTGGGGGTGCTGGTCAGCAGCCAGCTGAGCATGAGCCAGCCAGGTGGCCAAGAAGGTCAATGGCATCCTGGGCTGGATCAGCAATGCTGTGGCCCGCAGGAGCAGGACAGGGATTGACCCCTGCACTCAGCGCCGGTGGGGCCACACCTCAAATCCTGTGTTCAGTTTTAGGCCCATCTTTACAAGAAGGACATTGAGGTTCTGGAACGAGTCCAGAGAAGGGCAGTGGAGCTGGTGAAGGGTCTGGAGCACAAAGTCGTGTGAGGAGTGGCTGAGGCTGTTTAGCCTGGAGAAAAGGAGTCTCAGAGGAGACCTTATCACTCTCTGCAATGCCCTGAAGGGAGGTTGTGTGCCGGTAGGCTTTGATCTCTTCTTCCAAGCAGCAAGTGACAGGACAAGAGGAAATTGCTTCAAGTTGTGCCAGGGGAGATTTAGATTGGGTATAAGAAAAAATTTCTTAACTGACAGTGTGGCCAGGTGTTAGGACAGGCTGCCCAGGGCTGTGGTAGGATCTCCATCCTGAAAGCATTCAAATTACCTCTCTAAATGGGGCAGCTGGGGCCGTGGTTTGGATGTGATGATCTTAGAGGCCTTTTCCTACCTTAACAAGTCTATGATTTTATGTTGTGGTGATTTCATGATGTTCATGATCTTTGCATTCTATTTACAATACAGCAATGGGTTTGAATTACAGGGACACTTCAAAGCAAGCGATCACATCTGCAAAATAGTCTTTATTGCCAGTAAGATATTAACTACTTGAAGGCCACCTTCATAAATAACTATCCTCTCCCCTTAGTCATAGTAGCTATTAATAATTTGCTTCAACAAGAGTCCCATCAATCCATTTGTCCAGGCATGTGGAGGTTGAGCATTAGGGGCTGCCTTGCTTGAAGGAGACGAAGGTTTCAAGTATCAGCTGCTACCTGCAAATATACCTTCCTTTGCACCTTCTGGAGAGGACAGAGTAACAAATTCCAACTGCAGAGCTCATCAGGGTGCAGCCTGGTGGTGATTCCCCAAACTCATTGTAAGTTAGCAAGTTGCTCACTTTGTCCCTTGTTGTTTTCTGAGGCTCAGAAAACAAGGGAGAAGCTCTCATTTTTCTTCCACGCATCACGTTGTAAATGCAGGCATGGGGCACTGCACAGTGATATGCAGATGATTTGTGTGGCCTTGCCTTTGCTTTCCAGTACATCAAACTGTGTCTTGAAATCACCACCTGAGAAAAGCCACTGTGGACATGAACCAGGCCTTTGGGACTCACAGAGAAGCTCTGGTTGCGCATCTCTCAACTACACCTTGTTTTGAGAGGCAAAATGTTTGTGTGTGAAGGAGAAGGGGAGGATAAATAGCTGGATAAAGAAGAATAGTTGGGAGTAAAGAGGAATAGTTCCCACATATGTGTTCTCCAGAGGAACTGTTTGAAGCTTGTCCTATCCTTCCATCATGTGACTTATTAGGAGGATGAAGACCTTGGGGCTACTCCTGGACCTCACTCCACCACCTTTTTTTTATGGGTAGTTTCTCATTTTCCTATACCACAGTTATTGCTCTAATCATTAGAAAGGAGTGGAGAAGGATCCTTATCCTAGTGGCAGGCATAGAAATACATAGCAGCATACATACATAAAATGCAGGGCAAAGATAGACTACTGAAAGTTTAGCACACTGCCATTATTGGCCAAAATCATCAATTTAAAGCTGAAAAAATCTGGGTGTGAGTCATAGATACACTCAACTTGGAAAGTAGATGTCAACCTTGGGGTTTGCTAGCTGGATTGGGACACTTCCTAATAGTTAGGAAGAATGTTGATCCTTTTCAGTGTAGTGGTTTGGCCAAATTTTCATTTGGAAATGGAGATTTGGTTAAGTGAAGCTGCTGTTTGTCATTACTGAGTGTTTTTACCAGTCAAGAAAATGACATTTTTACTTATAGCTTGCATTACACTTTAAAGTCTTTAAAGTATTTTGGGAACCTTTGCTTTAAGTTGGTTAATGTGTTGGCACAGCTTTTCTGTTCCATGTCATATGATCCTTTTGAAGAATTTGATAGAAGTATTTATTCTGTTATGTCAAATTAAGATGTTATTCGACCTTTCCCTCTATCTTCAGAAGATGTAGTACAGTGGAAAAAAGTTGAGGAAATGGAAGATGTGGTTGCCTGAGGCCTGGCAAAGTGAATTAATTCATTGTTGATATTGATTCAAAATTCTGGAGGATGCAGTTGAGGCAGATGAATGTAATAAAATGAAGCAAGTATTATAAGGTCAGAAAACACATGTTATTTTAATGTAAGACTTGGTTTAAAATTAGTGCCAAAAATACTGACTAAATGAATCTGGAATATTTTCATAATATATAAAGTCTATTATGCAATGTTAGCAAAATTACAATATTCTGTGGATTAACTTTCTTATGTTTTGGTAATTTTTTTTCTTCAAGTCAATAAACTAGGATCAGTAGTTTGTACAAGTTCTGCTTCATTTCAATGTGATGTTTTGTTTCAGGATTTTATTTTCATCCTTCTGAAAGCATTATAACATCATTATACCACCACAGTGACATTATTTTCAGTGTTTCTTGCTGATTTTTATTTACTTTAATGTGTTGGTTTTTTGTTTTTTAACAACTGCCAAAATTCCTTCATGAAACTAAGACTTTAACTAATCTAGACAAAACTGCAGTGAATTTACAGATAAATGGAAGGGGTTTTTTTCTTGCCCAAAGCTTCCCACCCCTGTTAGAGCTACTTTTCATGTCATCAGCTATGATGATATTTATTTTATGTGTCATTTATGAGCTCCAGCAAAGACTGTGTATTTTAGCCAAGCACTGAATAAAGTTACCCTCTCCCTGGACACTTAAAGGCAAGACAGGTAAATGCTGGAAGGTGAAATTTGAATATAGGAAAGTGTTTACTTTGATAGAACTACTTTTACCAGAGCACTCCTTCCTATTGGAAGTTTGGGATGTGATAACTGAAGTCACTTATTTGCCATTTAGTACAGCAGTGTGTTCGTTCATGTTGGTTAATGTGTCACTAAAAAGCCTATCTAGTAAGAAAAAAAACATTTAAATGGGGAGTATAGGGAAAAAAAGATTGATATGATGACATGATGGGATTGATATGATGATATGATATGATGTGATATGATGTGATATGATATGATGTTGCTGCTCAGAACAGGTCTGCCTTTTCCAGAAACACATCAATACAGCATCAGCATGGCAGCTCCAGATATTTTATCTCACCAAAAGTTCTCAGTTCTTATGTCAGCTGTTGGGGGATTTTTGCTGTATGACTCCTCCTGCTTTGTGAAGACAGACTTAGAGGTAGGGGTTGTTCAGCTTGGAGGAGAAGGCTCCAGGGAGCAGCTTTCCAGTACCTACACGGGGACAACAAGAAAGCTGGAGAGGGATTTTTTATAAGGGCATGGAGTGACTGGACATGGGGGAATGGCTTTAAACTGACAGAGAGCCGGTTTAGATTAGATATTAGGAATAAATTCTATGCTGTGAGGGCAGTGAGTCCCTGGCACAGCTATCCCAGAGAAGCTGTGGTTGCCCCATCCCTGGAAAAGTTCAAGGCCAGGTTCGATGGGGCTCTGAGTAACTTGGTGTAGTGGAGGGTGTCCTTGCTCACAGCAGAGAACTTAGAACTAGATGATCTTGCAGGTTCCTTCCAACCCAAACCATTTTATTGATTCTAATCCACAGTCCACTTCTAATATAGTTGTATGGCAGCACACCTTTTGGCCCTATTGTAACTTGAATTTCCATTTTAAGGAAGTGGACTTGAGGTATGAATATTGTAAAGTCCTTGTCCCTCATTTCAATAGGAAGGCAAATGTGGGAAAGAAAAACAGGACACTAAACAATAGAGGAATGGGTGGTGAGAATTTCATTGAGAACAGCAGTCAGCTTGGTAGAGGATTCAGGGAAGGTGTCTGCCCACCCAGACTGGTTTAGTTGGTTTAATTTGTGCCTTTATATTGGGAATCAGGTCTTCGAAAAGAAGAGACAGAAATACTGGTACAGGGCTCAAAATTGAGCATTGCAGAGGAAGTAGAAATGTGATAGATATATGAGTGTAGTAGGAATGCAGATGTTTGGGAGCATGAAAGTGATAGGGTGATGCTTTCTGTACATGATGTGGAAAGCATAAAAATAATCTGAGCTAGCATGGACAAAGTAGAATTTGTCTTGGTCTCAATTGCTAAGGAAGGAATTGTGAAAGAAGTGTAACAAGGGGAAGTGCAGCAGACAAGAACCACTACCAGTCTCTTAGCAGGACCACTTTCTGTTTCCTGGTGTTACATTAGCATTACATTGAGACTTTAAAATTTGCAATGAAAAAATATTAGGTCCCTTGTGATATTAAGAGGGCATTAGAAACAGACAGGTGGCTGAGAACATTGTGCATGATGAATAGCCTGGGGAAATAATGGGGAGAAATTTGATATCAGGGTGTAAAATAATGCCACAGGAGATAGGAAAGTCTGCTGTGACAATAGTTTGTTGTTATGAAAAGTGATACAAACCTGGATGTCTTATTGGATGGCCATATGATTATGAAAGGCCAATGTGATGAAAGTGTGAAAATCATAAATTAATTTCTGGGATTTATTGAGTGATGTATTGCAGTTCATGGAAGAAATAGTAATATTATTTGCTTCAAGGCATTGCTGAAAATTATCTTGAAACATCTGGGCAGCTCCAACCTCCTGTACTAAAGAGGGATGGGTTCAAAGTGAAACAGATGTGGAGAAGGGTTGCTAGGATAACAAATGGAAGTGGAAAAAACTGAGAGGGTTTGGGCTTTAAAGTGTAGAAGACAGGCTGAAAAAGATGTGACTTCTTCCTAATCTCCCAAGAGGATGAAGGGCTTAATGCCATTATTGTCTCCAAAACATTTTTAAGACTGGGACTTACGTGACAGCTTCTAAGCCAAGCAGAGTGAGGTTCTGAAAAATTTCAGCAATAATATTTTGTTCTTCCCCACCATCACCCATTAATCTCTCTAAAAATGGAGCATGGTAAACTTCTGAGCTTGTGCCATGTGATTGTGCTGCCTAGAACAGATCTGCCTTTCCCATTTTGTAGTCCTTTGCTCTAATCATGGTTGATAAATTAGATAGCAATGTTGTCTTGCTGTGACAGACATACACTCTTGGAAAATTTGAGGGATTGAATTAAGTGAGACCAGGTATGAGGAAATTTTAAAGTAACATGCTTGCTGCATACTTTTTCACCACAGTAATGTTGGTTACACAGGGGATTAATTTGTTTCTCTTCTTGACCTGTTCATATAGATATTTATGTCAAAATATTATTTTAACTTTGTCTCACCTTTTCCAGAAAGAAGATTGAAGCAGTTAAAAGAATTCCCCCATTATTTTTTCATTTTCTTTTAAATGCTGGCAGCTGGACTATGGCTTCTCACAACTGAGGAGCAGTGGGAGTCTACAGAGGGCAAGTCTGTCATAGCCAAGCACTGAGTAGATTCAGGTTATCTATGCTCCTTTCCATAAGCATTGCAGGGAGCACATGGAGATTTGTGCCCTTCTGTGTATGCCCATGGATATCATATAAGGGATGAATTCCATTTGGGAGACACAGACATATGGTGATCCAGACCTACAGAAATAAGCTAAATTCGACAAAATGTTAAAATACTTTCAACAAGGATTGACTGAGACAAACATTTTAGCAGAAAGGCAATGGAGGAAGAAACTGCTTAAGTTCCTCTAGTTAGCTGCCAGTGCAAAAACAAGATTTAGGAAGTGAAACAAGCTCAAAATGAAAGCTGACCCCCAGATTTCTGCATTTGCATGAGTCCAATTTGATGACAGTTATCAGACAGTCAGGACTTACAGTAAAATTGAAATGTGTATCTATAGATAATATTATATATTATTAAATTAATATATAGCTATAGATATATGTGTTGAATTGCAGGTATAAGAGTAAGACTGAACAAGCTTAAATCTAACAATTTCTGAGACTGGTGAGGGACAGAAAACAAGTTGTATTCAGTTGCCCTCCAGTTGATGTTTTCACATTGCTCCCAACCACAGATAATTTATTTTTGTCGCTCTTATTCTCGCTGTGGTCTAGTGACAAACCTTCACTTGCCCAAATATGTGTAGACCAGTACTGATAAGCCATTGCTGAGCTTTGCCACCTCTAGTTAAACTCCTGCTCTGTATTCCTTGGCAGTTGCTTTGCCATGTAACGCTGGGTCAGAAATGAACCCAAGTTTCCCAGAAACAGTCCTCATAGTCCCAATAACAGAGATAAAGGAGATCCTTGCAACACTTGGGTAGCACAGATGCTGTGGAATCAAATCAACATAAAGTGAAAGTAAGCACTGAAGATTAAGGTAAATGAAGTTCTTACATTTAAGATTTTTTTAAGTTATTTTTTATAGAATTATAACTTTGAGCAGTTGATTGAAGTGACATAGGATGTTGGATGAGCTTCTGAGAGAGCAGGTGTTTGTGTCTTTGAGCAGAGCAGGCTTATGATCCTTCCTCCCCAGCAGTTTTAATCTAAGTTGATCACTCTGAATTTTGAGACACTTCTGCCTTGCCCTTGAGGGAAATGCACAGGAGTTCAGGAGATCTGATGAAGGCATCACTGTGTTACCCTGACTATAACTTGTGAAGTAGCAGCAAACCAGCTGGCATTCAAGGCCAGAATGAAGCATCTAAAGAAGAGGACAATGATACTGTTTTCAAATTTTGGAAGAGGTATTAAAAATAAAACTATTTACTCCTCTGCTCTCTAAGTCCCCTTTAAAGCTCCAGATGTGAAACCAGTTGGGATTTTATATATACATGTAAACAGTTGCTTCCTGTTCTTTAATTCAGAAGTTTAAATATAAAGCAATATTCAAGACTCGGAGTAAGTTGGGGGCTTTAATTTTTTTTCCCTTATTCTTAGGCATGAAAAATTTGTCATTTAAAGGAAGAGTTTACTCTTTACATTCAATTGAATACAAATTTATTTTATTTATGTTCCTGTTAAAATGCATATGTATATATCTGTTGAAACCCTAAGCCGCATAGTTGTTTTGATATGTGATTACTGACCTTTTCAACAACATATATTTATTGGATAAAATACATACTTTGATAAAATAGAGCTTGTATGCTCATTGTTGTAGTTCTAATTATTTTAAAAGTTAATTTATTATTGGAAGAGCTGAAGTTTAATCTATGAAGATTTGAGAATCATTTCCATGAAGACATGACTCTGATCAAGAAAAGACCAGACATGTCAAGTGGGTTTTTTAGGAAATAACTTGTAATATGCGCCATATATGTTGTATGTAAAAAATCACAAGGAAGAGAATGGTTATGAACACAAAATGAAAAATGATATCAACTTTGTAGATGATACAAAGGGTAATCACTGGGATGAAATGAAACCCCAAATGCTGCTGATGGGGGATGGACAGGTGATGGTCACGTGAAACTTGGCTGCTTGCAGTAGGAAGTATTGTGTCTTTAGACACATTACTTTGCTGGAAGTGTAGAAAAAGGCAGATAAAAGAATTCTGTTTGGGGACAGACAGCAGCTATTAACCCTGGAAGAATGCTGCATTAGTTTCTGACTTCCACTCCTCCCAAACCATTTTGGAATGAAGACCCAAGTGCTGTAGACCCAAGATGAGATAGGGGATTCAGAGAGAAAATTCAAGGCAAGTGTAGACATCAAAAACAGTGTCTTGGAGAAACCTGCTGCAGAGGCTCTGTGTGATAGCTGTTATGGATACTCCTGTGGCTTTTTGAAGGGTGCCTGAACCTAGATTCCTGTCACCTTGCTGCAGCTGTTAACCTAAGTATTTGTGTTTACTTTTTAGCCATAAATTACAGTATGGTCTTTGTTAAAAGAGAAGCTGTTACTTTTTTAGATATCTATTTATGAAGATTAGCAGCTATGTAAAATAGAATTTCTTTTAATTCAGTGTTAATCTTTCATGTCTAGAGGTGTAGACAGGACAATAAATGCAAAGCATTAATAGGAAGTAGTGTCTCCTGTATTGCAGAACTGTTGGAATAGGAAACATCTGAGTCGGGACTGGCAGCATTTTCTCAGATGTAGAAATTATTTTTATCTCTGATAAAGAATAATGGAGTTTGGTTTGTAATGATGCTGGGCTCTCTGTATTGCTCTTTGCTTACTGTTTTCTCTTTTTATCTGCACAAAACACTTCCTTGTGACACAGCTACAGAGCACAAGGCAAATAAACATTTATGGCAAGTAAAATGTTTTATTTATTTATACACTTCTCCCTGCACTGCTGTTTTAGTTAGGTCAGGATGCCACTCCTGAAGCAGTTGCCCACATGCTCAGCTGTAATCTGTGTTCTGGAGCAGAACTGAAGTGCAAGAATGGGGCTGCTTTGGGAGAATGCAGTGTGGGGCTCAGCTTTAGGTAAATCCTTGTTGTCAGCTGGCTCCTCCTAGATGTTCAATCCTTGGGGCTGTACTGGAGTGAAAGGGGCAATAACCTTGAACCAGCTGTGGGCTTCAGCACCCACTGTTGGCACTTTTTGCTCATGTAGAACCAGCTGAGTCCTGTGGGGACTGTGGACTTTCACCTCTATGAGGAAAAGAACCCAGAAAAACCTTCTGGGTTCATGATGAGGCTTGGGATCTTCTCTTTGTTTGAAGCCATCACAAAGGTCATCTCACAAAGTGATTTGTGTGATTTCACATGACATCAAGTAAACTTCTCTGTGATTTCAAAGCACCTCTACATAGTTATTACTGGTCAGTTCTTATTGTCATGAACAAATGCCAGCCTTGAGCTTAACACAGCCTCACAGCAGAGAGCTGACAGCTGTTCATGTGCTTTCAGCTGCAGAAAAAAATCTGAGTAAAAATGCTTTTCTCTGAGTTTACACTGACACTGGGCATTCTGCAGTCTGTAAAGACATGCTCAGCTTTCTTACAGGAATAGGGAAAGGGATTTTTGGCTGACAACTTAGATCAAATTACTTCATGCCCTCCACTTCAGCTGTTTGTTCTGTACAAGCAGAAGTATTCAAGAGCAGAAAGGTTAGCACTTAAGTGGATAAATACCTGATCTTGCAGATACAGCAGGTAATTAAACACTGGCCTTCCTGATGTCTAGGGTGAGTTTGCAAACACCAGTCTGCCTGTGGGTGTACAGAAATTTCCTATGAACCATGAATGACAGAACAAGAGTCGTCTACATACCCACAGTTATAAATAAATAAAATAAATTTTAAAATCCTTCTCAGTATTGCAAAACAACTAGTATGCAACCCACATGTAGCTGAGCATCACAAAAATGAAAGCATTAAAATTAAGCAGTTAAGATGTTTGCTTCTAAGGGAAGCTCCTGCATGAAGATGTGCTCCAGTGCTTTCAAATAAGTGTGGGTACACTGAAATGTTGACAGTCAAGAAGAGGAAACTTTTATTCTCTGCCTGGTCAGTGCCTGTTGATTTTCTGTAGGATTCCTTTTATTTTCTTGTCTTCCAGAGAAGCCAAGAAGGGGAGCAATAGGTTTTAATGCTGCTTTAAACCAGGATCACAGATCACTGATGAATCTCATAGACATCCAAGACATGTTGGCAATAGGTGACAGATAATTTGCAGAAATGGTAGGAGAGGGAGTATCCCTCTGTCATGTTTAGATGAAAGCACTCTGACTGTGGATAGGACAGTGCATTGTGTCATTATGTAGTGCTTCCTCAATGGCAGGATGGGACATTAAATGAAGGTGATGTTGGAAGTTGAGACTTGCCATGTGAGACTGCTTGTTGCCTTGGTTTATTTTTGTAATCAGTTAGGATTGTGATTATCATAGATATTGTTACAAAAGTATGAGTCCTAACACGATCCCAGTCCAGTCTGGTTAATTTTTGCAGCTGCAAGGCACTGTCCCATTGGTACAGTTGTGTCTGCCAATGGACACTTCTGCTACTGCTTTACCTGTTCACTACCATGAACCTTTTCTATCCTAGAAATGAAGGTGGAAGTGGGATGAGAGTCTTACAATCTGCTTTAGCTTCTCCAGCTGTGTTTGTTTACTTGAGCCTATATTTGCAGTGAGCTCTTGTTTTAGGTTTTGCATTGTTCTTCAAAGAGCTGGCTTTAAACATTAATTAGGGCAGGGGGGAGTGAGACTGTGTGCCTTCAAGGGAAAATGTGACTGTGAACCTAGCATTAGAGCACTGACCTGAAAGGAGGGAGAGAGGAGGGAAGAAAAGGGTTGAAAAGCATTCATAGTGGATTCTTTGAAGAGTAAGTATAATTACTCTCCTTGGAGGGAGGATTGTAGAGATAATGTTGTATATATATATTTGCTGGAGTACTATGTAATTGTATCACGGGATTAGCAGTCAGGTTCCAGTCATGCAGATGCTAACAGCTGTATCTCATCTGATTTACCATGGATGCACATCCTGAGAGAAGAATTAGCCTTCTAAATGATACTGAAGAAGAAATCCTTGTGTGGTGATTTGCCATCGCTGGCACACACATCAGCTGTTTTAGGCTGCTGTAACGTGCCTGTGTGAACAAGGAGATGCATTGCTGAAGGTCACAGTAGCAGCGTGTCTGCCATGGAGCTGGGACTGCACAGGTCATCAGCCTCATGTGAGACAGGGATTTGAATCAAGCAGAGCTCCCTGCTAGACTGGCATCTGCAAAATAAAGTGGGGATGTACAGGCGTTGCTGCTTCCAGCTGCAGCTCTCAGAATTTGGACAGGAATTTTTTTCCTATATCTTCCAAAAGAGTCTTTTCTTTAAAATATACAGCTAAAAGTTATCCCTGCAATAATTGCATTTTTGTTATATCTGTTCCAAAGCTCAGAGAAGTATCAGAAAGATACAGGGGGTTTGGGCAGGGAAAAGTAGATTAGGGAAAAAATACAAAAAATCTGAAGAAATGGTAAATAACTGTTTACTTCTTCTGTGGATTGAAACAAGGTAATTTCTTTCCTTTGCAACAGAAAAGAGCTATCAGTGTGTGGGCCTAACCTTCAGTTGTTTTTCCCATGAACTATTTTATATGAGAAGGAAGAACATTTTTACTATGTAGCTCAGATGATTTCACGGGAAAGGGCTTGGTTTATGGCACAATGATTTTGTTTAACATCTTTTTTATTTCAACAGGAAATATGGGGTGTATAAAATCAAAAAGGAAAGACAATCTGCATGGAGATGGGCTAGATTGGAAGAACCAACCAGTACGTAAAACTGAACGAACTATTTATGTGAGGGATCCAACGTCCAATAAACAGCAAAGGCCAGTAAGTAGATAGTCCCAGGAGAGAATTCCTGTAGCAAGAACAAAGCATGACTGGCGTAACTTAAATTTCAATCCAAAGCATATGCATGGAAAAATTCAAATTGTGTGCAGTTCACCCTCAATGAATAAGTACCTAGATGAATAAAAATTAAAACATGGTGGTTTGTTACTTTATGTTTGTCATACTTTTCTGCATTAAAAAAGTAACTTAGCAATGCTTGAGTAGATATAACTACGTCTGTAGAAGAATGCTAGATGACGTTAGAAAACCTGAAGTAGTTTAGATCCATTTTTAAAGCATTGGTGTTGGATTTTTAATGGCTTTGGGATCCAGGTGTTGGTTATTCCATTTAAAGGCTGAAGTAATCATGGGTGATTTTTTACCAGCTCTAGTCAGCTTTACTCACTGAGGGCCACTACTCAGCCTTGCCTGAGGTGTGTGGGTAAGGCTGGGAGGGTGCAGTGGTGCACTGTGCTGTGGGAGGAACAGGCTAACATGTTCCATGTGTGCTGCCTGGCATTGGAAGGAAGAGTGCTGGGATGGGGAATTCTGCTGGGTACCGAGTGGGTTTGCTAATTTGCAACCTGACTGGTACCTTTTCTTCCCCACCTTCTCTACTGTGCTGAGGAAACTGTGTCCTGACTGCCCCTGTTCAGGGACCTGCTCTCTGCAGGTGTGACTGGCTCCCTGCTCTCCTCTCTCCCCAGCTGACACAGTGAACTCAGTGTGCTCTCAGTCGATGACCACACATCACAGACTTAGCTTTTTTTTTTTTAATAACTCTTTTTTTTCCCTTGCACAGTCTTAGTGGCATAACCATGCTTGTAGTTCTTTAGCATGACAGCTACACGGTAATAACTGTCCTGCTTAAGTGCCCTACCTAAAGCCTCTTCAGCAGAAGTCCCAAAGCTGTGAACTTCTTCCCCACAGCTTGTGCCACACCTTCACAAGGTCTGAGCTGCTCAATTTAAAATCTAGGGGGACTTACTATATTTTTATATTGTCATATAAATAATCTATGTTTTTTATATATAATACATACTTTGAAAAATGGTGGGAAAAAATCTGAGCATTTCCTTTTAAGACATATGAGATGATAGCCAAGCAACTGTATAATATGTAATTGTAATTTAAGATCATCACAAAGATCTAAAACTGCTTAATTAAGGATGTATTTTATTGTAGGCAAATCCAGAAGCACAGCTCTTACCAGGACAGAGGTTTATCAGTACAGGTATGTTTCTGCAGAAATCTCACAGCTGTGTGCTGTGCCCATGTCAGCCTGCAAAGTGATGTGAGCGTGCCTTTGTCTTTCTGCTTTTGTAGATGCAGAGGAGCAGGGAGTCATTGTGGTAGCTTTGTATCCCTATGATGGCATTCATGAAGAGGACTTGTCCTTCAAAAAAGGAGAAAAACTGAAAGTTATTGAAGAGTAAGTAGGGCAATATTGGTTGTATTGCAGATTTTCTTTGGGCTGATCTAATTCCCTCTACAGTGCTTTGATATCCTACTTGTACCATGGGTGTATGAACAATAAGTGAGCTCTGTTACATGTGATAGTACAAATGCTTTTTGGAGTTATTCCAGGTTGGATAGGACTTTGATCAACCTGCTTCAGTGGAAGGTGTTCCTGCCCATGACAGGGATGATCTTTTAGGTCCCTTCTAACCCAAACCATTTCTGAGTCTACAGTTCTCTGGTTGGCAGCTGGCCTCTGTAACAGTGACCAAACATTGATCTGGTGGAGCCCGTGGCTTCTCAGGGTGCTTGACCTCAGAGGAAAGGTTGTGCTTCTCTCTCCAGCCTGGGCAAAGCTCTCAGCTGACTAGAACCTAAATAATAATTTATCATTTTCCTTTACTGTGACTACTACCGTTTTTGTTTTTCAGATCTGGAGAATGGTGGAGAGCAAAATCTCTCACAACAAGAAAAGAAGGTTTCATTCCCAGCAACTATGTAGCAAAAGTAAACACCCTGGAAACAGAAGAGTAAGTTCTCCCAGTCTCTAAATTCTGGCAAACTTCTTCACCTTGGTGGTGTATCCTTCTTGGGTGGGGAAAGAGGTGGTTCTAACTCTTTGAAATACTTTTCAGATGGTTCTTCAAAGACATAACCCGAAAAGATGCTGAAAGACAACTCCTGGCTCCTGGAAATGGTCCTGGAGCTTTCCTTATCAGAGAAAGTGAAACATTAAAAGGTAGGTTTTGGGGTCGTACTTTGGAATTGATATAGAGATAAAAAACATGCAGTCAGTCTACACAAAAATTGGCATTGGGTGTGGAGTAGTTTCAGTGCATCCCATTGTGTGAATTTTCTGCAGTTCTGTAGGAGTGAAAAAAATGAGAAAATTACCAGAAAACGAGAGAAGAGAGTTGCAGGCTAACACCCAAAGCTGAGATAAGGGGGAGAGAAAGCATTATATGTGTGACTACACTGACAATATGCAGGAATGAATGAAGTGGCATCTTTTCTTAATGTTTGTGACTCCTTTATTGAAAGGCATGCTGCTGTAATGGTAGCTGCTGCATTCTACAGTCTTCCATTATTGGGTCTGTATCCATTGCTACAAGTTTAAAATTGTAGTTAGTGCAAAATGAGGGTTTTCACTTCTACAGTGTAGTGGGATGCTTTTCAGAAAGCTTTTCAGAAAAAAATTGTGCTGTAAACTGAGTGCTTTGTGCTGAAAAGCTTAGTGAAGTCTCCAGGCTCTTCAGCTTTGAGAAGCCCCGGCCTGTGGACTCTGGCTGTAAGTCTGGATGGATATTCCAGTTGGATGCTGTAACACTGCATCCTCCAGAGGAAGACACATGAAGCCTTTGAGGAGGTCATGCCTCCCCACTCCACAGAGTAGCTTTTTTGGCTCTAATACTGCAGATTCTTGTCTAGGTATCATCTGTAATGGGCCTGTATCATTGTGCTCTCAGCTGAAGACCCCTAAATGAAGTTCTCAAAGGAAGTTTCCTAAATTCTACATAGGGTACTGAGAGTATGGGAAAGTACCCCCCAGAATCACTGGATATGTGTGTGAGGAGAGATAAGGGGGAGGGATCCTTTTTTATCCTTTGAAAATGGGCAAGAATTGTACAAGTAGAAGAAACAAAGGGTGCTGTAGCTAAAGGTAGATGCTCTCCTGCCCCAGTTTAAATCCTAGATGATGTTAGGCTCCCTAGGGCTGCCTAGGGATCAACAGATCTAGCAGATCAGCGGATCTGCTCTCCTTCGTCTATGCCTGAAGCCATCTCCAAACTATCCTTTTGCTAGTTGGGCCATGACAACCAGCATGTTCCTTTTTCAAAATGCTGATCTCCAGATTTCAGCTTCTGCCTGGGCAGGGTGACAGCCACAGTCCTGCTCTCCCAGCCACTTCTACTTGAGCTGGGGGACTCTGCAATGCTGGGCACTGACTGTGGAGCTGCCTGGAATATGGAACCAGTGAGTTTGTTGAATAAGATTGAAAACGAAAGTTTGACCGTAAGCATTTTGGTGACCGGTTCAGGGCTGGTTTTTGCTAACTTCCTCCTGTGGATTGCAAAATGCTTTTTGAGGAAATAAGGGAGCAAAAAGAAAAGCAGACAAATCGGTGGTTTTCTTAGGCTTGACTGTGCATGTGTGGACTCTGTAGATTTTTGCTATCTGTTAATGAGGGTTCCTTCTTTACCCACAGGCAGCTATTCTCTCTCCATACGGGACTATGATCCAGAGCATGGCGACGTTATTAAGCACTACAAAATCAGGAGTCTCGACAATGGAGGATTTTACATCTCTCCAAGAATAACTTTTCCTAACATCAATGATATGATCAAACATTATCAAAGTAAGTTAAATCATTTAGTGAAGTACTTATTAGAATCCAGCCATTATTTCCTGTGAAGGAAAATGAATGGTTTCTTCTTTTGTTTCAAAGCTTTTCTTTTTTCTTTTTTTTTTCCTAAATAGCTTGGGCATGCATGTTATCAAAGATAAAGTAAAACTGATTGGAACCCAAGTATTGTTGTTATCACAACCAGATCTCGTGCTGGTTGTTCTGTGGCATACCATTAGCCACAGAAATGAAGATTAGCTTTATAACACAATTCATCAGACTTAGGGTGATGTAAAGCTATAATAAGAATTGACTGCATTGTAAATAATATTTTCTTTGAGAGTAAAATTTTACTCATAATTAGCAGAAATACATATAGACTTGTGAATGTTGTCTTGTACCTAGTGTTGAGTGTGAAATTGGTTTTATTTTTCCTGTAAATGTGTTTTTTTAATTATCAATTTTTAAAGGAAGAGATATTCCATATACTTCAAAGAAATAAAATTGCACACACATAGAATGTATACATTTATTTAAAAAAAGAAAAGGTGGGAAGAGGAAGGGACAAGTCTATCCATGTTTTAGCTGCAAAACTGACTTCTC
>NW_005054305.1:10651491-10705049 GCF_000277835.1 Geospiza fortis
AAATAAAGACAGGACAATAAAATGTAGAACATAAAATCACATAGTAATTTTTCAAAGCCATTCTGAGGACTTGGCCATGAAATTTTTCTGAATAGTTAGATATGTGTGCTAACTGTTCAGCACAGCTGGAAAACCTGAGAATTATTCAACATTCAACATTCATATAAAAGTTATAGCTGGTCAGTGTCTGGAGTAAAAATAATGTTGACCTACTTATGCTTGCACGCACATCTGTCTGAAACTATGTTGCAAGAAAATTTAATGGCAAATTCAGAATACAGATCCCAAACCTGACTCCATTCTACATCTTAATCAACATAATGCCAGGAATAAGATCTGATATTGTATTTACTTGGTGCAAATTGTACTAAGACCCCTTAATAATCTGACAGTAACTAGTAACTGTTTTATTAAATTGTCTCTGAATGTGAAATTTCAGATCAGAGGCACTTAAACTTCTGTGAAAGCAGCAGAAAGGCTGCATTTTCATCATAGCATCTGGTTATTTTGAACATTATTGTGGGCTGGCTGGTGCAATTAAGCAATGTTTGTCTCAAGTCATGTAGCACAGGAGTGTGATGTATTTTGTATTTTGTTTTTCCTCTGAAAACCAGAGCAATCAGATGGCTTATGCAGAAAGTTGGAAAAAGCTTGTATTAGTCCCAAACCTCAAAAGCCATGGGATAAAGACGCATGGGAAATTCCACGGGAATCGATTAAATTAGTGAAGAAACTTGGAGCTGGTCAGTTTGGAGAAGTCTGGATGGGTAAGTTTATTCTTTTGAAATGAGTATTTATCTCTGAAGGAAATGTTGTTTCAGAGTCATTCAAAAAACATAGTGGACATGAACCTGATCCTGTATACTTGTAAAACAGCAAAATCAGGCCCAGAATGTACCTTCTTGTGAGGAGAGAGGGCTTGTAAAAGGGGGTAGATAACTGACAAGGAAGTGGAACAAATCCTTTTGGTGTCTTTTAAAGGAAAAACATAGTGAGTAAGCACTGTAATTTGGAAGGTCAAGGACAATAGAGTCTTTTGTTGTGTTTTGAGGCAGAAATACAAGATTATAGTGAGATGTGGCTCCTGAATCTCAAAACCGATGAGCCTCTCAGAACTTTGTTTCAAATCAGAAAGTGTTAAAGAATATGAAATAGAAAGAAACAGTGTCTTATAGTGAACTGTGGATAGTGGTATCATAGTCCGTTTGTGAAGAAGATGCCTCCTGCAATGTTATTGCCATACTGGGTGAAAAAAGGGAACAGACTTAACCCAAGAGTGTTGTCTGCCAGGGTGCTGCTCAGAAAGTAGGTGATTTATGTAGTAAGACTAGAGATTGAACAGCCCATACCTTGATTAATTAGATAATAATAAAACTGTCATAAGACTTACAAGTTGTAAACATTAATATATGCCCAGCAGAAAATGATAGCATTAATTATTATAACCTGAATAACCTGCTCTGTTGGCTTACAAGTGTATTTCCTCAGTCTTAGTGACTTCCTGCTGGCAAGGGGCAATGCCCAGTGTCACATTCTGTGGAAATGGTTTAATCATCCTGCTTTTGAAATGCTGCCTTTTCTGACATCAGATTATTCTTTTGGCTTCCTCATTGCACGTTCTGTGTGCTATTCATTGCTTACACACTTTTTGCTAGTTAGAATCTTATTTGAGGTAAACTATATCTTCCTCCCAAAGTCTTCATTAAGATTTTTTTCAGGCCAAGTCGTTCTCTTAGCCTTTCCCCAAATCTGTTTTTTGGGATGTTATGTTTAAATAGGAATAAATTTATATAGTTATAATAAAAGATCAGATTATGGTGATGATTATCATTATTAATTTTAAGACCTAAGGTTCTATGGGCAGAGCATTCCTGAGCAACTTGAAAGTGTGTCTCAAAGCTGGCTAGAGGACACAAAGCTATGAAGGGGTAATGTCAGTCTGACAGGAATGTCATTGCTTTTGAAGAGTTGCTCTCATTTAGAAAAGCAAAGCACAGACTGGTGCAGTTTGAGTGGCAAATTAAACACAGTCAACTACAGTGTCAATCAGAAAGCTCTAATTGAGTCTTAGGTGCAATCTTTTGGTATAAATCATGTAAAAAGTGCAAGCAACACATCTCTAATGTATTATATCCAAATTCAGCCTTTATCTGCCTTCACGAGAAGAGGGTTAAGAAACCCTCTAACTATGATATACATGAATGACAATTTAGATATTAGTCAGGACAAGTGTCAACCTTTGTGCAGTTATTTCTGCCTAATAAACCCAGGCAACAAATGTTCAACTTACACTGAAACACTGTGGAAGACTGTGGTAGGAGCTAATCACATGCTTGAAAATGCAGATCGTTTTGGGAAGTGACTACTTCTGCACATAGACACAGAAAATAATAAAACTTTAAAAGGGTGTTTCTGCTTCAAGATGCTTCCTCTTGTTTTTGTCATTATTTTAACATCTAAACTGGGCCTGAGCCCTGTGTCTGAATTGCTGCACTGTGAGAAAAACTAATGTACTGTGAAAGCAATCGCTGCATTTCCTCTTCTTTGCTTTCTTTCTGAAGCGAAAGAAGATGATTTGCATGGCACAGATCCTCTCAAATTCAGGAGCATGGTTAATCTTAGAGCCAAGGAAGTTCAAGATGGAAAAGCATATTAGGTCAGCTGTGTGGTGCAGGGTGTCAGCAAACACTGTGTATTGTAATGATCACCCAGGGAGTTATGTAGGAGTACTGAGCAGTAATCTGGTTGCTGTGCTCTCCTGATTTGAGAGCTGGTTCTTACACTGCCTCCTCACAGAGAACAAAATTGTTTTTCAGCCATCATGTGAATTAGAAATGTTGTTCCATGGTTTCATTACTAAATAAATTTCTTCTTGATAAAGGATACTTAAAATTGTGCTTGCAGAGGGAAGAGTGTCCCACTCAAAGGAATGGTGCTTTTGAGTAAAGAAAGATGTAGAGCTACTGGACAAAATCCCACAAAGAGCCACAAAGATGATGAGGGGACTGGAGCACCTCTCTTTTGAGGGAAGGCTTAGAGGAATCTTATCAGAGTATGCAAATAGCTGCAGGAGGTATGCAAGGTGGCTGCAGCCAGGCTCTTCTTGGTGGTGCCCAGTGACCTGGCCAGGGGCAACAGGCACACACTGAAACACAGAGTTTCCTTCCAAACACTCTCTGTGTGAGCGGCCAAGCACTGGCACAGGCTGCCCAGTGAGGTTGTGGTGTCTCCATTCTTGGAGAGAATCAAATTCCTGGAAAGCCAGCTCTAGGTGTCCCTGGATGTGTTGGACACAGGTCCCTTCTGTGTTTCTGAGAGATATGGGAATATAGAGATAATGGTGATACTGCAACATGAAGACATGCAATTATAGCTTTTATGGTCTTTTCTTTTTAGTATATCTATAACTACTTTCTGGGCTTCCATGTGGACATCTTCCTCTTGAACAGTTTGGAGGAAATTAACTTATATTATGGAAGGAGTAAGAAAATCCTAGGAACAAAAAGCAGGCCTCCATATGCCCCCAGCACTTGGCTGTGTTCCTGTATGACCTGTGCAGAAAATCTGTTTTGTGGAATGGGCAGGTGAATCTCCTCCATCTCTGAAGAGTTACTTTTACACAGAGAAAAGTTACTATCAGTTTTCCAATTCTTTTTCTATCAATAAAAGTGCAATTTATGCATTTTATAGAGATTTTCTGGGTTCAGGCTACCGAGTTAGTGTTTATGTGTGCATTTTGGTCATCAGTGCAGCCTGGGCTTTCTGCCTTCACATTTAATGGGCTGTGTGGAGATGAGTGAGAGATGGAGCTGCTGCTGCATTATTCTGCTCTGCAGCTGAATGATGGCTGTAGGAGGTGAAGGAGTGAAGTGCTGACATGCAGCTGGATGCAGAGAAGCTGCTGTTCCTCAAACTCTTTCCTAGTACCTCCTCCAACAGTAGCTGCTCCAGCCATTATCTGCCATCTAGCAGTGTTGTATCTCCATAGCTCCAACAAGTTGTTCCCAATATCCTGCAGGGAATTGCTGGAAAAGCAAAGGAAGGAGAAAGCTGCATATTAGAGGCTTGTTCACAAAGCTCTGCATCTTCAGTCCTGTTCAGAAATGGTAGGCTCGCCCTCACTTGTCTATTACAAGTTCATATCACACTTTGGCCTGATTAAGCCCATGCAAGAATCTGGGGACAACCTAGCTATGCAGGACACTACTCTGTCAAAATAATAATAATCAACTGCAAAATAAATACTGGAAAACTTATTTTTTTCTGGAGAATTCAATTCTAATATGTAAAAAAGAACATGGCTCATTGTGTGAGACATCATCACACAATCCTCAGACTTTCATGCTAGTGCTTGCTTCACATTTGATTTTTAACAGTAGCTAAAACTGCCAAGAGACTGCCTTCCTGCCATGGTATGAAAGGTTTTTAGACCATGGAGTTCAGTGCATCTGGGCAGCTGCTTTAGTGATGTGATGAAGCAGAGCAGCACTGCAAGAGCAGGGTCTATGTTTTATGCATTTTTGCTCCTAGTGAGAACTGATATGATGTGAATCATGATGCTCTGTGGTATTAATAATCCATGAAGAGAATTCTCAAGCAGGGCTAAAGGAAAGTTAACAAGGCAAATGCAGTGATTATAGTGTAGTTTATTAATGAGTCACATCTTGCTTGCATCTCAGGTGTAAAAGATTCTCTTATTCAATAAGCTCTGAATTAGAATATAAGTAATGTGTGCTTTGGAAGTGTATTTTCTTCTGCAGTTGTTATTTGTACCAGAGTGTGCTCATAGAGCTCATGGCCATCTTGTTTTGGTGTCCCATTCCTCCCAATACATGATGAAATAAATGAACAAGAGAGAAATCCAAGATCAGGTATTTCTAGTGCTCTCACCAGCTGTTTGTTTTGTACAATACCAACAGAGGGTCAAGGTAGACTTCTTTACAGCAGAAGTATCACAGAGATGGTGTAGTAAAGCAAACTATATTTTTTAAAACAAAAGACCTGAGTTTGATGGATATCTTTAGTGAATGTAAAATACTGTTACAAAGTTTATGTTAAGTGTATTGGTCATAATTGCCTCACTGAAATAGTTGTATTAATTAGTATGTTCAGTAGAGAATTCAACAAATTAAGAGTGGAGCTCCTGTTTTGTTTTAGGGCATGGAATGGAATAGTAGAAATGATACAAATTGTCTTTCTGCTTCTTAAACAGAGAGAAATATATTTATTTTCTGTTTTTCTGATGATTATAAATCATATACCTGGGCTTTAACTGTAACTGTAATTTCTTACCATTAGGTAACTTAGAGAAATGCCTTTGTTATGTTTTGACCTGACCATGTTTGGAAAAATAGATTTAATAATCATGCAGGTGAATATTTTTTGATTGTGGCACAGTGACTTTTCTCAGGTGATGATCCTTCTTCAAAAAAGACGCGATGTTCAGAGCAAGCACTTAAGATCTGGAAGTTAGGTCCTTGCTTTGCCACTGATTTCTTTTGTTGGATAATAAATAGCATAAGGAAATGGTGGATTCCAGTTTAGAAGTGTATCCATCATGGCAATGATCTGGACTGTTGCTGAATATGGAAATGAGCTATTTTGTTGAGTCATGAAGGTTTCACCTCTTCTGAGAAATAATTCTACAATGTTGCAATGGGTGTGGGGAAGGATAAAAGTTGCATTGATATCCCTCTTTCTCTTTTATTTCTTCATTTTTCAAATTATATGACTTCACAAGATGAACTTTAGGGTAAAGATAAACTTTAGGATCAGTGCTACTCTATATTTTAAATGCTACTTTGACATTTATTTATTGTTTGGCAAACATTAAATCTGAAAATAATTCGCTGCTTTTCTCTTTACTGCTAGTTCCTTTTCTCTTTACTTGCTAGTTGCTAAAACTTTAGAAGGTTTGCTAAACAGAGAAATGAGCCACAGCCACAGTCTCCTCCACTCCTGGCATGGGCTGTGTGATAAGAAGTTATCACATTTTAAATCTTGTGCTGAGCACTGCAGGATTGCAGTCCTGGCAGCGTGTCCTTGTTGGCCACGAGCACCATTCAGCTGCACTTTCCCGTAATGCTCCCTTTTGAGCACCAGGGGTTACAGGAAGGATTATAAGCATGAGACTGGCATGCATGAAATAAGTGTAATCATGGGATTTAAGATGCTTCAGAAATTTCCAGCCAGTCCTTGGACTCTATTGTTCTGAGTCAATTTAAGTGGACATTCATTGAAATGTGCCTTGACCAAGTATTTCAGGGGCTACTTGTGAATGGAAACTTGGTATGAAGTAAGATAATTTGCTTGCTTTGTTTTTTTTTCAGATAACTGATTTCTAAAAATAGGGGATGGATCATTTTTCTCTGCAGTGCTGTATAAGTTACAAAATAAAAAGGAATTCTAGCATAAATATTTGTGCTACATCTGGCACTTGTTTTCAGGATCTTAGCTATTCCTGGAATCCAACCTCACCTGCTTTACAACTTCCTGCTGGTCGGGACACTGTGGGCTGCAGAGTGACTTCAGTGCACTGATGGTGTTCCCTCCTTGTAGGTTATTATCATAACAGTACCAAAGTGGCTGTGAAGACTCTGAAGCCTGGAACAATGTCTGTGCAAGCCTTCCTGGAGGAAGCCAACCTCATGAAAACACTTCAGCATGATAAGCTCGTTAGGCTTTATGCTGTAGTGACCAAAGAAGAGCCTATTTATATTATAACAGAGTTCATGGCAAAAGGTGAGAAAAACATTACATCTGCATGCTGATTTGGAGTGAGCTAGAGTTAATTTTCTTCCCAGTGGGTGTATGGGGCTCTGTTTTAGATTTGTGCTGAACACAGAGCTGATAACACAGAGATGTTTTTGTTATCACTGAGCAGGGCTTGCACAGAGCCAAGGCCTTTCCTGCTTTTTGTGCTGCCGCACTGGTGAGGGGGCTGGGGGTGCATGGGAGGGTGGGAGGAGACACAGCCAGGACAGGTGACCCCAAGTGACCAGAAGGACATTCCAGACCATGTGGCATCATGTTCAGTATAGAAAGGCAGGGAAGAAGAGGAAGGAGTGACAGTGTTTGTTTTCCTGAGTAACCATTACATGTGATGGGGTCCTGCTCTCCTGGAAATGGCTGAACACCTGCCTGCCCATGGGAAGCACTGAATCAATTCCTTGTTTTGCTTTGCTGGTGTGCACAGCTTTTACTTTTCCTCTTCCTATTAATCTGTCTTTATCTCAGCCCATGAATTCTCTGCCTTTTACCCTTGTAATTCTCTCCCTGTCCCACTGGTGGGAAGTGGGTGAGTGGCTGCATGGGTTCTGGTTGATGGCTGGGGTTAAACCACGACAATCTGCAAGCAATAGTTTAGTGAACTCTTCTGCTTCTCCTAAACTAGTTCCCTTTCTTTTTAAAGAAAGGAATGATAGAGTTATTTCTGAATGTTCAAATATTAAAGGGAGGAACACCTATCCTTAAGATGGGCTGAGGCTTTAATTTTATGACTCATTACTTCTGGTAAGATAAACCATTTTTACAGTTTTCTTAAATGCAGCATTTTCTATTGTTTCTGAATCAGAGGATAACCCCCTGAATAGCTCTGGTTCCCTTGGACTCCCTACCTAACTTTTGTTTCTGGTACCATAGCAAGGCAATTAAAACAAACCTTAGAAATTGCTTTATGTGGGACTTGAGTTGATAAAGGTGAGTGAGGAATGGTCCTGCAAGGGTGGCTGCACTACTAGGAAAGGACTCTCTAGAGCATTACTACACAGAATATGCAAAGTTTCCTTCTCAGATTATCTTGGATAGTAGTTTTTCTTGTTTTGTTCTGTTTACAAGCAATTTTGCTGGTAACTTAATGAACAAATGTTGAGGCACTTAGTCTGCATGACTTGGAAAGGATTGATTTATGTGACTCTCCTAGACAGCTTTCCTGATGGTCCAGAGAGTAGGATGCTTATCAAACTCAGCCCCATTGAACTGAGGTATGGTCTCATGGGAGTTTCCTACAGCCAGGGAAACAGCAAAACTTGAATGTCTGACATGCTGATTTGGGTGTTCCTGTTGTTAAATCATGCAAAGAGACTGTCTTGCCATAGTCAACTTGAAAATACATCAAAATACTTCACTGCATCAGTTTTGTTATCCAGAAAATTAGGGAACCAATGTGGTGTTTATATTTGTAATAAGATGCACTGATCTAATCTTTCTCTGTTTTAACAGGAAGTTTGCTGGATTTTCTGAAGAGTGATGAAGGAAGTAAACTGTTGCTTCCAAAGCTAATCGACTTCTCTGCTCAGGTAAAACTTAAAAAATGTGCTCAAAATAATTTTTTTGAGGTTACTTTTCTTAGAGTCTGAAACTCATCCTAGGCCATTTTATCCTAAGGATTTTTGCATTACAAAAATGCAATTTACAGGTCAATTTTGTGTAAATACAGTTAATTGAAAGGAGGAAGTAGATGGAAGAGTTTTCAAAGGGAATATGTGGTTAGGCTTAACTCTTAGATACTGCTGGTGACCTGTTCAGATGGCAGCAGTACCCAGCTGCCTCCCTTTGTGAAAAGGGTGCTTTCAATTTAAGCAGCTACAAATTGAAAGTGTAAGGACAAGTTGTGAGTTTTTGCTTAGCAGATCCTTTAAGAGTTAATAAATGTGTCAATTTTTACTTCTTAAGTTAGGTTAACTCCTAGGTCAAACTCCTAGGTCAAACTCCTCTTAATCTCAGTATACTCCGCTTGGTTTCAAATTCTTAGGTGAATTATTGTGAAATGGTGTTTCAGGTACTAGTGTATGATTTGTGAACCAGGATGATTATTTCAAAATATACAAGTTATCTCTGTCTTACATGAAATCTGAAGAGAGACTCTGGAGTGATTTGTGTGTCAAAGCCTCAATCAAAGCTCCCAGAGCCTGGTGTTTTGTCTTGGATAGTTATCAGGATTGGGTGTCCAGGCAGGCATGTAACAAAAACAGAGCAGTAATTCTGCATTTGCAGGTTGTACTTCATGTTAGTAGTAGGTAATGATGGCATTTCTGGTAGGTTGTTGTTAACCAACCTTTTTTGGTTTTTTTTTTTAATATGCATTAGAGTTTACAGATTGTTGTACCCTATTATGTTAACTTGTTATAACTTATGAGGAAAGATGGGAAAACAATAATAGATATAATAAAGCATTAAGAATTTACACCAAAAATTCACAACAAGATTATTATATGAATTTTTAGTGTAATTATTGCTATACAAATAATTATAGGGTTAGATATTAGGAAGTATTTCATTACCAAAACTGTTGTCAAACACAGGAATAGGCTTCCTAGAGAGGTGATCAATGCCCCAAACCTGTCATATTTTAAAAGTCATTTGGTCAATGTCCTTAATATATGCTTTAATTTCTGGTTAAAGTGCCCTGAAGTCATAAAGCAGTTGGACTAGATGATCACTGAAGGTCCTTTCCAAGAGAAACTATTGTGTTCTGTAGTATATTATATATCACATATTGTTATGTAGATGTTCAATAGATCAAATACAGGTTTTTATTTCACATAGACTCAGTGGAAGAGCTATTTTTCCTATAATTATTGGTTTAGTGTGGCTATAGGCGCTTTAAATTTTCTGAACTCTTTGGGAAATTTGTCCTTGAGAATTTATTTTTAGTGGAATAAAAGCTTTGTAGATGTGGAAAATCTGCTGGATCCCAGGTCATGGTCTGAAGAGATGAGTGACATTGGGCAGAAAAGAGGTAGCTTTGAAGATAATGTGTAAAATTCAAGAGAGAAAAGCATATCTGTGAGTGCTGATGTGAAAGGAGACCTGAGATGGGGAGAGAAAAGTACATGTGGTTTCACAGCAGACCTTTTTATTGGAGTTGGGGACGTTGTGTTCATTTTAAATTAATGCTGTGTTTTCAGAAATGTAAGGCTTGAAAAGGGTAATGAACTAAAGAGCAACTCTGTGTACAACTTGGGTAAATCACTTTGAGATAACAAGGGTCAGAGATTGTCATTCTCAGAGCTTTGAAGGTCACTTCAAATGGACATCACTTGTCACCCTGATCTGACAGCAACCCCTCACAGCCAGCTCCTGTACTGGGCCCCAGAGGCCAGGACCTTGTGCTGCACAGGTGGTGTGAGAAGCCCCTCTTTAGACCATCAAGAGAAATTCTTGAGGCTGGCTAAGGATGTTCAGAAATGCCTCTCTGAGGATTTCTGGCTGAGGCCCAAACAAAACTTTGGAACAGAGGTACTGGGATTTTTCTTACGGAAAGAATCTGTAGGGTTTTTGAGCACATTTGTAGAGAGCCCTTAATGCCACTGTGTGATAACAGGAGAGTGAAGAATAGACTTGCAGGCTGCATTTGTGTGGTTCCAGACCAGAGATTTCCTTCTCACCAACACAGATGTTCCACCAGTCTTCTCTATCTCTGGCAGTCTGAATTAATTGATAGACCTTTAGGGCAAAAGATGAACAAAAATCTTTTCAGACCTCTGCTAAGGTAACCTGTGGATCACACTTTTCCTGAATGTAGGCTGTGTGTAAAGGAGAAACAAGAGATGTGTGTTTATTTGGCGTGACTCTGGTTTGTACCAATGGAACACTAATTTATTCTTACAGAAGTGATGTTAACCTCTCTGCAGAGCAAAGGGGAAAGAAATTTGGAGAGGTGTGTTTCAGGAGAGTTTAAAGTTAACATAGAAGGAAGCTTGTGGTGAAGAAGTGAACATTCTTATTCTTAGATAAGGCGCTTTTTTTTTTTCCTTGGTGGACACACACTTGAGCTCTTCATTACTCTCTGATCATACCATTCTGGCAAAGCACTTCGCTTTATCCAAGCTTCTCAGGAACACTGAAAATGCAAGAAATGATAGCTGAGCATTAGCTTTTTTTCCCCCATCCATCTGTGATTTTACAAGACACAGGAGGGACGGAATGGGAGAAAGGGAGATGAGGCTGTGGTCTCTGTGGCCATTAGCTGGGTAAAGAAGGCAGTTGTACAGGAAACCCCCGCTGAAGCTGATTTTCCAAGTCAAGAGCACTGTGGGTTGTTGTTTGCATTGCCAGGCTGTTGTTTAGTGCTCCGGAGCTCATTATGCCTTTGCCTTGAAGAATCTTGAAAAAATATGTGTTTGCAAGAGGTGAAACATTCTGACTTTGCAAAATGAGGACTGCTCCTCGAGGTGAAATAAACAACTTTTTGAAAGTAAGTGTTTTTCAAGCAACTGATGAAATGCACTGCTGCTCTGCTATACTGACTTAGCTGTCTGGTTAGGTGAACACACCTGCTGATGGGGATTTTTGGAGACATAGCTGTTACTGGGTTACACTTACATCAGTGCCTACCCTAACTTACAGCTGTGGGGTCTGGACTTTGGTGGTTTACTTTCTGTACTAATGGTCAGGATTTATGAAATCAGGTTTGTGGGAAAGATGGCAAGAAAATGCCTGCTGGGAAGGTGGTCCAGCTCAGTTTCTAAAGCAGCCTGCTCTCTTAACAGAGCTGAAGGTATCATCTCTTGTGTTTTAATCAGTGCATAGGAATAGGGGCTGGGGGAATTTAACATTAGCTATGCCCTGGCAAAGAAGTTTATCCATTGGAGATGAATATTAGAGGTCTCTGAAATGAGAATGTTTTAAGGGAAACTGAGTTTTGCAAGCATATCTTCAAGCACATTCTATCTACCTTAGTACAGAGTAGAGCTGTGGCATTTCCTGTAGGAGTCAGCACCAGCCTGGCTCCTTCAGTTCCTAAAGCAACTGGAAGACTCAGGGTTTTACTGGCTGGTTTCTGTCTTGCCTCAGAGGCAATTTACCAGAAGAGCCTCCAATTCTTTGTTTCCCATTTCCTGAATTCATAGTTGTTCCTGCTTGATTAGATCTGCTGAAAACATATGACACAAATTCAGCAAACCTTTTGTATGTGTGAACTCTTCCTGCTTCTTATGCAAATCCATTACATTCTGTGTAGGATGCACATGTGTAAGGGCTGTGCTTAGGAAAACTGTGCCTGTTTTTACTAAACAAACTCATAACTTTCAAAAGGGTCAAGGCTTTGTCCTAAAAACAGTCATTTCTTCTTTCTCATGCAGTGCTGATTCTTTCATGAATTCTCCTATGATCTACAGCTTGACTGGCAACCTCTTTCTGCCTTCCAAGGCTACAGTGCCATTGAAATAATAATAAACTTAGAATAAAATTAATAGAGATTTTTGATGCAGTGTTTTAATTCCTCTCTACCCTCATTTTTAAAGTCATAGTAGAAAGTCATCCCTAGATTACAATTAATTTTAAGTCTTATTTGGCATTGTAACATTTCCACTGTGTATTCTTTTTCATGCTTCTTTGAATTTTAATGATACACTCTAATGTTCCAGTGCATAATTATATACATTACTTTTATAATAATTTTTTTCTCTGTGAATCTGCTTTAACTACATAGCTGCTTGGCTGGGACAAGAGGAATATGATTTTGCAGCCTTTCCTGACTTCACCTTTAGAATAAGCACTGCTGCAAACTGAAAATTGTTATTACACCGATGTATCATTTGAAGATATGTGTCTTTTGCAGCAGTTTTCAATGGCCAGGTACAAAGTGTCTTCCCCCTCTTCATAGACAGTCATGGGAAGATGAACAGTCTTTTTGAAAACTCTGTGATCAAGAAGTATATTTTATTTTAAACTCTGTAATCCAGAAGTATATTTTATTTTATCATGCATCTGGACATTATCGAAAGGTACAGCTATTGAACCAGACCAAAGCTGGGATCAACCAGCTTTGGTCTGGTTGATCCCAGACCAAAGACAGCCCTGTCCAGATCAGTAACACCTCTACAGTCTCCTGGAGGACTTTTCTTTCATTCCTACCCTGGGTGCTCAGTTCCTAATATGCAGAGATTCTTTTGGGGTTTTTTTGAAAGGATTTAATTTGGGTATTTCTAAAAGTGTGTGTCAGTACTTCATTAAAGGTGACTGGGAACTACTTCTTCTTTGCACTAACACTTGAGCAGTGTAGGCAGAATTCTCTTTTAAAGGCCACAAAAGATATTCCTGAAGCCCAAATTAGCTTTCCCATTCTGCTCCCAAATAGATGTTATGTGTAGCTGAGCAGCCTTGACAGGTACCAATGATCATTAAAAGAGAGAGAAAAAGGCTTTAATTTTCTTTTGTTCATATTAATTTCTCTAGCATTAACATTTCCTTTGGCAATGAAAACCCCACAATAATCATTAGAAGTTATCATGTGGGCTCTGGCACCCGTCTCAATCAAAAAAATCTCAAATTTTTTCTTTCTTCTTTTCCTATAAGGAAAAGTTTAACATGACTAGATGTGTGAATTCAGTTCTTTGGTCACTGTGTTTCCCCTCCTTTGCTGATTCAAAATTCATTGCTGTTAATTTTTTCCTACTTTGGAATTTTCTGCATTTTTCGGTGAATCTAGCACAAATAAGAGGAAATAAAATCATCTTTCCAATGGCTTCTCTTTGTTGGACTTGGAAACTAAATATCACAATCACAAATGTTTCTTTTGTGACGTGATTCTTCATTCCCTATCCAGCAGTTCACCCAAATGTTATATCTGTGCAGGGAGGAAGGAGGGAAGCTGATTCCTCTGTGGAGTTTGATGTATTTTGGTGGCATTACCAGACCTGTCTGCACTTTGGTGTATCTGCCATGCTGGCCAGTCCAAACTCAGCATCAATCTTACAGCAAAACCTTCCCCTTCATCTCTGCTTCCTCCCCAAACCCATGGCATGGGGAGCAGAGAAAGGCAGAGCAGACTCTAAATTAAATACTGCTCTTCTGTTGTGTCTGTAAGCCCCTAATAGGATTCTCTGTGGCAATTATTCACTAGCAGCTACTTCCTTCATTAGTAAATGTTTGACTTGCTTCTAGAAAATGTGAAATGCAGGTGTTGCTCCTTCTCTTCATCAGAGTTTCTTCTTGGTTTGGTGTGAGAACCCCCCTGCACTGTACAAGGGCAATGTCACACTTCTCTGAAGAGTGTATCTGACTGTAACAAGAGGTTTGCAGTGGAGGAAGTGGGAGGGCAAGCGGCTCTATTTTTCCATTGCCTAAACTGAAAAAGGGGAACAAAGACTCTGTGAGGTTTTGTGTTGTAAGTGGTGGCAGCGTGTGCCTTGGCAGCACCCCTCGGGGACTTTTTAAAAACGGATAAGCAGAAGTGATGTTCATGTCCTCTTCAAGTTTGGGCAGCTGCTCTGCCTGCTTTACTGCACAGCTGGAAGGAGGAGCACCTCTGCTGCTGGGGAGAGATCCCTGCATGGTCTGCTCCTCAGGGGAGAGCACAGAGCCTGTGGGGAAGGTGCCAGGGACTGGCACTGCTGAAGGACCCTCCCTGCTTTACTGCTGCTCCACTGCAGATCTGAGGGCATGGGTGCTCCAAATCATGTGGCCAAGAGAGGGCTGTCCTCCCCACAGGCATCCCAGGGCACCTGTGGCACAGGTGGAACCTTGGCTGGGAATGTCCCATCACCAGTCTCTCAAGAAAGATAAAAACTGATGGCTCCCAAAGACAGGGTTTTGTTTTTTTCTTAACTCCACTTAAACTTTTGGACAGGATACAGTCTACACATCAGTTTTATTACTCTGAGTTTAGAAACTATTATCTCTATTATCTCAAATTTTTTTTTCCTGAAAAAGAAAAAAAGTAGTATGGGAAAAAATCATCCCCTCTGCATATTTTTGAGGTTATTAATTTGGTTTGGAAATCAATTTGGGCTGCTGAAATGCAGACTATATTTATTTATGATACTATCTGAGAGCTGGCTGTTGCCAAAAATTCCTCATGTATGAACAGGTACGTGATGCAGAAGAAAATAAAGGTGTTTCCCCTATCTTAGTAATTGCTTCCTAATTGTCCAGGCTTATACTGGGTAGATAGAAAGTTGTTGGGTTTTTTTAACTTTCTCTGTGCTGTTGCTTTATCAGTACCTGCTTCATCAAAGCACCTGTATCCTAAGTCATTAATTACTTCTATTTTCTTAGTATTCAGAAAATAAACTGGTTAATAATTTAGGAAAGAGGATATTTTCATAGAAATCTTAGGAACATTTTATTCCATATTCTGTTTCAGGAAATGTCTTCCATACGTCTCTAATTCTGCCAGCTGTTATTCACTCAAATAATTCTTTCCGAGCTGCTACTGTAAGCAGAGTTTTGCAGGACTGGATCTGTGCATAGATTTTCTATGGCAATCCCCCCCTTTCCTAGCTTCCATCTAAAAACTTCTCCAAAGACACCAATAATGAATAAATGGATGTGGCTTTGCTGACACCTTTGAAGAAAGAAGGATCAGACCTGCTAATGGAGCTCTATGGTATTGAAATATCAAAATAGTTGTTCTTTGGCTTACAGATTGCAGAAGGGATGGCATACATAGAAAGAAAAAATTATATCCATCGAGACTTGAGAGCAGCAAATGTTCTGGTTTCAGACCTACTGATGTGCAAAATTGCTGATTTTGGATTAGCGAGAGTGATCGAAGACAATGAATACACAGCAAGGGAAGGTATGTATTTTTATTTTTTGTCTTTAAAGCTTCTGCCTCTGGGAGGCAGTGAGGCTGTATCTAACAGAAATATGGTCACCAAGGATAGGAAGTGCTGTAAGAGCTTCCTAGGGGCTGCATTCTAATGCCAATTTCTAAAATGAGTAAAGGAAACAAATAACCTTTCTGTGCTGCCCAAGCCTTTTGACGAGTTTATTTTAAATAAATTTGAAAGACAAGGACAACCTACAGTATTTAACTGCACGCAGTTTTTTCCTAAATTGAACAAAGTAATTGCCTAGTCTCAGCTTCCATCTCACAGAATTAAAGGCCAAGAAACTGTGATTTTATATTCTCTCAACATCCCTAAGTGCCTTGTGGACCTCCTTTCAAAGGAAGAAGCCCTAGCAGGTGTAGTTGCTGGTAACAAGAAAAGCTTTAGCAGAACTTTGGAAGCTGTTTGAGGAGCTGCAGCATTAATTTCCATGTTCAGCAGCATAGCAGGGACCATGGAAGGCTGGGTCATGTCCCTGTTCAGCACATGGATGGGAGGTAACAGGGTCAAGACTGGCCAGAGGAAAAACCTGCTGTGAAAGGTGTATGTCTGGGCTTGGCCATGAGTGTTTTGCTAATGTTGTCAAGGATCCTTTCAAGAAGTGTATTGTTGGTTGTAGTGAAATTTTTTTATTTTTGCTTGCATGCGTAAGGGTAGCTTTTCAGAGTGGTTTGTTGGCTGGCTTTGCCCTTCTCCTTTTAAGGACACAGCCTCAGTGTTTCACAGTCTGGATGGATACTCTGATAATGTAGGTGAGAGGGAAAGAACTAAAATATGAAGAAAGAGAGCAGCACACTACAGCTGAGATTAAAGGAAGATGAGCTCTTCAGCAGGCACTGAGTGATTCAATAGATCTGCAGGAAGGGTCTGATCAAGCAGTTTTCAGAGGTACAGACCCATATCTGTGGGTTTTAGCTAGCTCTGGACTTTGTATATTGATTAAATTAATTTCTCAGGTTATAAATTTTTGTGTCAAGTTTCTTTGAAGTGTTTTCTGCTATCAGAAATGTTTCCTAGCTCACCTGGTATTTTGTGCCAGAATGTTAGAGCAGGCTAAAATGGGCTTAGAAAGACTCTGGTTGTATTACTCCTCATTGTCAAATGAATTATTGTAGTATTCTCAACAAAGGCTGCCTGAATGTTTTTATTTAACTGTCAGGAGTTTACTTTTAGATGGCAATTTCTGGAATCAGTTAGTTAGATATGAAAGACAGTAATTTAAGATATGACTTTTTAAGGTATGTCTTGCTACTGCTTTTGCATCTGTGGCTGAATGTGAAATGGATTAAAGTGACTATTTGAGACTGTGCTTTTTTTTTTAGGTGCAAAATTCCCTATTAAATGGACAGCACCAGAGGCAATTAACTATGGATCTTTCACTATTAAATCTGATGTGTGGTCATTTGGGATTCTCCTGTATGAAATTGTTACATATGGAAAGATTCCTTATCCAGGTATGGGCTTGTGGTTTTACTCTGTATTTGGTGCTAAAAGGCAAAGAAAAGACTCAGGGAAGGAGCTGGCAGTAGTGACACTGATGATTGGAAAAATGTCTTTCAGGTAATCAATCTTACTGCTTTGAGAACTTACTAGATGTGTAAGGCACATGCCTCTCCAGGATAAATTTTAGCAAACAGAGAAATGGGACCATGGGTATATAGTCATTTCTATATGCTCTAAAGGTCTTACAACTGCAGGAAATGCAGATCCTGTGTTTTTGATACCCCTGTTTTGTGGACAGAAGCACAGTCCCATGGCAAGGATGCAGTGCTGCAAATTTCAGCAGTGCTTCGTAAGCTGCTGGGGACTTTATTAACATAACATGTGAAGATACTAAGAAAGTGTGTTTTCACAAGCAAATAGGCTGTACTAATTTGTCAGTACTAGCCTAGTCTAAAAAAACATGAAAGCAGACCCTAAAGCAGTGTTGATGTACCACTAGGAATGTTTATTATTTGTTGTTCCTTACAGGCAGGTACAAGGCCACAGAGGTGTGCACATCAAATGGAGTTGCATTGGGTAGCTGTGAGATGGTCATGTGCTTCATGCTTCATTTTTCATTGTTAAACAAAATATATATTCATGTTAAATATATATAATGTAAAATTATATATTAATGTTTCCAGCACATTCAGAGACACATCGTATGAAGGGGTCTTTTATGCACATAAAATTGTTACATGTCAGGCAAAGATGATTAATTCTGGGCAACAGACTGCATTCATTTAAGCTTACTGAGGTTATGGGAAATTGCCCCAAATTCTCTTCTCTTGTGGGCAAATGAGGAAAGTACAGCCATGTTCACCTGCACTGCACATCTCATGGGCAGAGTAACTTCTGAGAAGAGCCTTGGACCCTGACAGGAAAGGGAGACCAGATATTTCATCCAAACAAAGCTTTCCCAGTGCTTCGGGTGTAGAAGCTCTTGCTGTTTAAACAGTGAAAACATTTTCACCACTTCATGAGCAGCTGGAATTCTGCATCCTGAACTGCCAGAGATAGTCAAAAGGCAGACCCAAATCTCTGCAATGACAGTAGGCTGAACACCTCTGGACACAGGGAGATGTGAAATCCCACAAGACTCGGGCAGTGGGAAGGGGGTGATGGCAGCCAACTTTACACTGCTGTGGAAGAACAATGTGACTTTCCATGCAGAGGTAGAGCCAAACCAGACATTCTTATGGCACAGTTCTAGGCCAGGAAAACACTTAAGCTCAAGACTAGCCCCTTTAAACTTCAAGAGGTGATAGGGCTGCTTGCACAGCTAGGTGCTCTGGTCACTTTGTAGGTGAGGGCTATGAAATACTGGACAGCACAGCAGGTCCTCCCAAAGCTCTTCTTAAACACTGCTCATGGAAGCACTGTTTCAGGAGGATGGATGAAGGATCCAGGAAGGGAGATGGGAAGGATCAGAAGGGAGATGTGTGCAGCCAAGTAATGCATGGCTCTTCTCACAGTCCAGATGCCTTTTTTTCCCTGTTAGCCCTTGCCTGTGTGTACAGAGAGCTCCTGCACTGAGCTGGGCTCACAAGATTATTGCTGAAGAATTTCTGCTTAGAAAATGGTCCTTCTCTGAGCAAACGTACAGGGTCACCTGGAAACCAGTACTGCAGAAATACAAAACCCAATCCAATACTTAATTCTGCAGCTAAATCTGCTCTCTTTTTACCTTCATAAGCCATATCTTGGTTTTATTCTAAGAATAAAGTCAGTCTGTACAGCAGACACGGTACTGCTGCACTGCTGTGGGAAAATTTCTCTTCTAGGGGAAGTCTGGGCAATATTTTTTTTTAAATGTGGGAGCATTTTTATGAGCACCATAAATACTCCATGCACTGTGGATTCATTTATCAACCAGCAGTTACATATGGAATCTTGACTGCATTTATCAACCAGCAGTTACATATGGAAGGCTCTTGACTGCATATTAGAAGATTTTAATATTGCAGGTATTTTGTTTTAATATTTGCAAGTATTGCTTGCGTTAAAATGGATGAGAGATATACATCTATTTTAAATAGAAGGATAAATTGAAATAGCCTATTAGACTGAAAGTTGATTCTGAGCACCAGAATCACAGCAAAATATGTGGGTGACCAATCTACTTTACACAAAGAGATGTGACAGATTTGGGCAAATTACCCCAGCATGGCAATAGTAACCTGGTGATAGGCTGTAACCAGTAACAACTGGACAGAAACAGTAAATTGATTTTTCACTTCTAGTGGGAATGCTTCAAAATATTATTTTCAATTATTAACCAGCTCTAGCAACCAGAGTATTCAGCATAGAGCTGCATATTAAACAGTTGGAGTTGAAATTGGCAAGTAGCTAATACCTGTGCTCAACTTGGTAGGAAGCATTTCTAGCCAAGAAATTTGGAACTTTTGTGATCTTTGTTCTTAAATTCCAACAGCTATTTCTCCTCCTGAGAAGCTCAAAGCCATTAGTGGAACTAGAGTTTCAGGAACTACCTCTGAAATATAAAACAAGGATCTGATTCTCTGGGCACAAAAGTTGAATTGGTAGTTAGAACCTAATTTCTGGGTGATTACATAGTATGTCAGTACTGGCAGCATCCATAATTGCATTCCAGTTATGCCTGGAACTCTTCACAAGCTATGACCCTTTCTGTACAGTGGGATTCCTCCTCTGTACCACTCTGTTCACATCATTTCCCAGGCCCTAACATAAAGAAATGTGTCTTTGTGAAACCTAACAGGTACTACAGCATAAATTAACAGACATGTACCAAAACTTTTAGCATTCAAGAGGGTGTAAGTGTGATAAATACATATGTGGGATATATTTCTGTCACTGATTAGGATGTAGATATGGTAAGACAGGTGATTCTTTAGCTACTAAAATAAAAAAATTGCAACAATTTTAAAAAGGTAAAGTTAAACAAGTAGCTATTTTGAGAATACTGTTTGGACTGTGGATAGCCCTTTTTGTTTTAAATTAAACCCCAAACACATGGAAGTATGTACATTACATATTTACTATAAAAATGTTTTCATTTTTTGCTTCTGAACTCACATGGATATTAAACAGATAGTTTTCCTGCAGAGTAGCTAAAACACAGGCTTTTTCCTTAGCATTCATAATGTAACAAATGGTCCTGCAGACAGCAGATCTAAGCACAATCCTATGAAGTACATAAACCCAAAAAATCATCCCCATTCTGCACAAAAGCCCAGTCTTCATATAGCAGCATGGTTAACTAAGATTGTGTAGGGTAGGAATAACTGTTTTACTGCATATATTATATACAATCCCATTTCTTGAGGTTCAGGCAGTCCAGTCACTGTTCTCTATGAAATACTTTATTGAATTTCTTCCTGTACTTAATTTGTCTCTATATAGCAGTAATTCCTTATTCTGTGACAACATGCCCTTCCCCTACTTTGAAATACTTCTTTTCTGCATATGGGCAGTGTTAGTTCAGGAAAACTTCCCTTCTCCTTCCAAAGAGGAACTGAAAATACAAAAGATGTGCCCAAAGTAAGCACTTTGATCCAGACTCAGATTACATGGCTGAGGGTATTTTTGGAAAAGCTTAAAGCCAACAAGCTTGAGCTGAAGTCAACTATATGAGCTATGGCCATCCTGAATAATCCAAGTATACTGAATAAAGTTGTCATTTGGTTGTAATTCAAGTGCGTCCTTACCTGCCAAGTGGCTCAACCCACAGCCACAGCAGTCGGATAATACATGCAAAAGTCTGCAGAGTCTGCAGCAGCAGAGCTGCACCAAGGGTTCAGGGGAGCACCACATCTGCATCTCCACTCTTGACCCTGCTCAGAGCAGGGCCCCTCCTCTCAGCCAAGCAGAGCTGCTCTCCCTGCACCTCTGGGGAGCTGGTGTGTGCAGGAAACTGTCCTGCAAGGACCTGACCAGAGGCTGAATGGCCTGAGAAAAAAAAAAATGGAGGAGCTCTAGTCTTGGGCAGAAGTGCACCACAAGGAGCATATAGCCTGAGGAGTGGCTGAGAGGTCTGGGATACCCTTCCCAAAAGGGAAAGCCTTCTCTGGTGAGCATGAATCTCTAGGCTGAAGCACAGGTGCTTCCTGCATGCCCAGCCATCAGAACAAACAGCATCACTGAGTACAGAAAAGAGGCTGTGCCAGAGAAGGCAATGCAACCACCGGGATAGTTACATCTGCAGGGGAAGGGACAAGCCCAAAGACAGGCTTCTGGGTAGGAAGTGGTGAGCCTAAAATAGCAAAAGCTGGCCCTAGTGTAGCTGACCTTCTGAAAGTAGGTGTTGAAATTGTTCTGAGAACCAGCTTCTCAAGGGTTTGCTAAAGGGGGGAGGGGTGACAGGAAATTTAAAAAAGGGGGGAAAGGATGGAGTCTAGGGCAGGACTCTCATGTGACATTAGCTAGCATGTGAGATGCAGGATGCACTGCTGGTACTTACAGTTCTTATCCTCTGGAAGAAAACCATAGCAGGGAAAAAAAGCAAAGCTCAGCATAGCTGGCAAGAAGGATTTTTATGACAGGAGTAGGACAAGAGGGGAAATTGCCTATTACAGTTAATGATTTCATGAGTGGCTGTCCAGTATCTTGCAATCAGCAGCATTTACACAAAAGTTGCTGTACAAGAAATCCTGAAAGTTTTGGGCAGGCTGACTGCAGTGTGGTCAAACAGGGGGGCTGCTCTCCAGGATGGATGGGTCTCCAGCAAGCAGAGCAGCAGCTCTGCAGCTAGAGATGAAGGCTGGTGCCAGGGCAGGCTTTTGCTGGGAATCACAACACCACACAAATCGGACTAAATGGGGACAGGATTGGTCAGAAGAACAGAACAGAGATGGTTCTGGAGACAAGAATTGTGATTTTTCTCACAGTCTTGTTAGGCTTGGCACTAAAGAGGTTGTGGTGCTCAGCTGCAGAAATGGAAATGTTCCCACCAGGACTTTCAGAGCAAGTCCCTCATTGCCAGTGCACACCTCAACCTTGTTTATTGAACTCATGCTAGGAGTCACCTTTAATAAGTAGCAAAGGTATTATACTAGTGGGTGAAGATCTTTAGAGTGAAGTAAAAAAGAGAAAAAATAAGTTCTCTAGGAATGGAGATAATTTCATCAACTCTTTCTTCTTTGTTTTTTATTGAAGGTATGAGCAATTCTGATGTGATGGTTGCTCTTCAGCGTGGGTACCGAATGCCACGCATGGAAACCTGCCCAGCTGAGCTTTATGATATCATGAAAACATGCTGGAAAGACAAAGCAGAAGAGAGGCCAACCTTTGATTACCTACAGAGTGTGCTTGATGACTTCTACACAGCAACAGAAGGGCAGTATCAACAACAGCCATAGAACAAAGAACACTTTTTCTATTGCCATAGATCATTGGCAGAGACTCTCTTTAGAACAGACTGCTCAAACCAGTTACTTCATGCATTCAGATGTCTTAACTGAGTGTGGAAGCTGAAATGCTGAAGAATAATTCTGCAGAGAAATAATGTCTTTATTTAGTTAAAACAGTTCCTCTAAAGCTTCAAGTTCTCCTTAAAGGCTCTGTGTTTTGCATCTGTAGAAACACCCCAAAGCAAACAGGCTTTTTGGGGTGGGGAGGGAGAAGAAAGGAAAGCAGTCATGTCCTGGTACAGTTTGACAAGACCTTCTTAGGATCTAAGTCATGCAATATGCTACAAGGAGACCTTGATAAAAGGGTTGAGAGGATGCACGAACAGCTGTTTTGAAAACAAAAAGTCACAAAGGAGAACTTACAGATTTAAGGCATGGTGACGTTCTTAAATCATCTTTTTTGAAATACAGCATATTGCAAAAATTATTTTTATATCCTTGTTATTTCACATTAGGTATCAGGCGTACTGTCACCTCCTGTAAGGCTTTCTAAACAGTGTCAAGGTTTCCTGTGAGGAAGAGTCATGTATGTAATTCTTTACACTGAAAAAAGTTCTGATTTTCTGCTGTAAAACCCTAAATTTAAAATCATTTTCAAAGCATTACAAAAGCATCAGGTGCAGAAGTGCAAGATGAACACACGTGACTGCAGACGTGGCAGCGCACCTCACTCTGTGTTCAAGCTTCAGCTTCCCACAAGGCCAAAGCCATCATCTGAGGTCCATGGAAAAGCACAGGACTTTGAAGGAAGTTAATACCTTCATTGCAGTCGCTGAAAATGTTACCAGTGAAAATATTTTAATCTTCATTTTTATTCCTCTGTGATTATTCAAGAATATTCCTTATATTTTTGCTGCTTTAATCAACTAACCTCAAATTTGTTTGAAAGCTAAAACTAGCTCTAGCACTATCAAAAACAATTTGTGGAAACATGCAATGAGATATCAAGTTATATTGCAGTGACACTGCCATTTGTTGCTTAGTATTACAAATTAATTCTTAAAGTGAAGGCAAGTTGCTGTGCTCTTTACATGGAATTGTTCTATCAAATTACTTACCCAAACAGGTGAGCAAACTAGTGCACTTGCAGTGTAACCACAGCACAGCGTAGATTACTTCTTTTTCAAAGTGACACTGGTTCTTAGAGCTGAAACCCAGTACACATCTTTGTCATCCTTCAGCCCAGTTATTTAGGCAAATGGTACTTTGCAGAAGCTTCAGACTTTTCAGAGAAAGCTTCAGTGTGCCTGCAGTCGAAGCTCAGCAGCAGAAGTATTCATGGCTTTTCTTTTCCAGGGGCTTCCTTCAGTCAAACTGTGCAGTTTAAACAGACTCTCAGTTAAATATGTAAATAGTTTCTACTGTATGGTGATTTTTAATTTTAATAAACACTTAATCTGAAGCTAGTAGTATGGCAGTGATTTGAGATAAATCAAACAGCTGATGTTCTATTCCATGGTAGCTTCATGTGGAACAGGGAAATCTCTGATTATCACCACTACCATGATTAATGGACTCTGCTTTCCTTACACCTTTGAGAAACTGAAAAGGACCAAACCCACCATTTTTGCATCCTTCTTGTGGTTTTTTATTATCCTGGAGGTGCATGAAGAAAAGAACAAACTCTCAGCTAATTCTTGAAAACAGCTTCTCAAAAGCCTTTAACATAATAGCCACACTGTGCTTTAGCAACTTTTGGGAAAACATTAACCGTTCAGCACTGGCCAGTAGTTCACTACAGGCTTCATTTTATTTTAAGACTGAAAAAGAAAAAAGAGGAAAAAAAAGCTCTAGATAATGTAACTTTGTCTTTCAAACCATTTCCTGTAGCCAACCAAAGAGCTCTGGGAAGTAAGAGGGAACATAGAACAGTTGCTCAGGGAGTAGGAGGTTACAGTTAGTGTTACATAAAGTTGCTAGACAGGCTGCCAAGGTGTAGCACGATGTAGTTTGAAACAATATTATGGAAATTTTCCAGTATTAGGCTGTTCTGATGATTTTTTTAAACTTCTGTTTTAATTGCTTTTCCTAAAGCAATTTGTTCATAACAGCTTTCTTATTCAAGAGATCAACATTCAGTGTCTCATCTAACTACACCAAAATATTTTTTAATAGCTGGAATAGTTTATGTGGGAGTAGACAAATATTTTAGAAATTCTACCTTGCAGGGATTATAGACCTTCAGAACTACTAAAACCAGATAACCCTGTATTTATCAGACACAGCTCAAAACATGAGAAAAGCAATGGCTGAAGTACAACCTCTACAGCCTCGTTAAACAGATGTCAGAGTGATTACTGATCACAGACCAACCCAAAACTCTCAGCAGTCTGGCAAGAGGAGTCACAGCAGAGCAGGGCTGTCACACAGGGAGGCTGCACCACCTACTGTCTCCCCAGGGAGGGAGAGGTTCTTGCTTTGAACTCAGTCCCCTTCCACTGAGAGAAACTCCCTTACAGGGACTGATCAATCCAATTTACTTACAGATTCCACAGCAAGCCTCCAGCAATTACAAGCATGTACTTCCACAGTAGTTAAAAATGCCCTCACCTTCACTGACTGGAAAGGGCTTTAGGAAAACTACTTCAAATTTTATCATGCTCCAGTCTTCCATCCTTAAGCTACTAGACAAAAGCTAAGTAATATAATCAAGGATGTGATTTTTTCAACTCAAGCTCATCCTATATCAATCACTGTCATTATTTGGGCTCTAATTTCATGATCTTTTCTTATCTTGGTTTTGCTGACTTACAAAATGAAGAGTCAGAGCTGAATTTAGCAATGGAAAATTTTATTAAATACATGTTTCAAAGTATTAATACATATTCCTAGGGGAAATTCAAATTTTATTTAAACAAATTTCTTTACAAAGGCAAGTTAGCTGAAAAATAGCAAGGAGCCAGATCAGATTTCATTTCATTACCTTCTTTAGCAGTTTGCTTAGAAGCAAGTCCCAAGAAGGGAGTCTCCAGGTCAAAACCAGAATATTAACTGAAGAACCATGCTATTTTAACTACTTAGGATTAAGTTTACAAGCCATCTGATTTCTAGGAATCAGCAATGATATAAAATAACTTAAAAACATAATGAACAGCAGATGAGGGACATCCCACTTTGCATGAACCACACTTTTATCAGTACAGAAGACCATGATAGCAGTTACTCCAGAATTAAAAAATCTATCTATCTTTCTCAAATCACATCCTGATCTCAACAGTAAAAGCATATGTCTAGACTCAAACCTTTATAGTTCTAAATTCAACCTTGATCCAATTAAAGTTCTGTATTAAACATTTTTCTCCATCAACTTGACAGTGAAGATGGCATCTAAGAGTGAGAAAGAGCTACCAACAGTTTAAGACTAATAAAGAAGCCTAGTAATTGCACACTTTGATTTATCAAATATTATTCCTTTGCTTTATGAGACAACATTACTTATTTTCTTGAATAGGGTAAAGTCTCTTCATACTTCCCCCAGCCTTTACCAAGAGGTGTACTAGCAGTGGATGCTACTGTGGATTTCAGGTTAGCCAGCAAACCTCTCCTGGGTTTCTGCTGTTTTGACTCCTCTGCAAAGAAATTCTTTTTCTGTTCTTCAAGCTCCTTTTGCAGGGAAGACACTGTTTCTTCAAGCTCAAGAACACGTTTAGCCCAGTTCTGAAGACTATTCATTTCTTGGTCCTATGAGGGTAAGGCTGTGTTAAGTATGTGAACACTCCATGGTCTCCCTCTTTCATGCAGATAATTCTCTGGTTCACATTATTTTATTAAACCCATAAACACCCTTGTTTCTAGTGTCATATGGCCATTCAATACCCATTTCCTCTAAATTACATCAAAGTAATAAAAAACCCAGCAAACTACAGGGCCATACAATCTAGTTAGAGACCAAGTCTGACTAAGAGGTTGATGCTAAAATGCTTTGCCCCCCTATGCAAAGAATTGATGCTGTTCTAGGAACCAGATAAAGGTGGCTTTCCTGCCTTGCAATTTCTGAAAGCAAAACTGGGCAAATCAAAACTCTCATAGCATAAGTCTGCTAACCAGGACTGAGTAAATGCTTTGAATGGCCAGAATACAGAGTGTTAAATATACTCTTTAATCTCTGTGGTTAGCAAAATCACCTTCCTATTAATAAGGGATAGGAAGGTAACTTCCAATCAAAAAATTCAAGTCAAATAATTTTCAGTCTCAGATTTAAACTAAAAAGAATGCAGAAAGTAATCTAATGTTCAAAGAAAGACATGACTAAGCAGTTAGTATTTCCTGCAGGTTACAAGCAAGGCATAGATTCAAAGTGACAAGAGTTGAACAATTCATTTTTTTGTTTAGGAAGCTAGTTGATGTCTGAGGTCAGATGCAGTAAACTGTAGGAAGTCCCTGCTTTTGAAGGAAAGATGTCTATTACTGTATTAAACAGTTTATCTGCCCATATCTCTCATCCAGTTCGGCCACTTCTGGCAGGACCATCAGTACAGCTTTAAAGCCATAGATCCTTAGGCCTTGTTGCAGTAGCATTTGTGCAGTGACACCTTGCTTGCTTCAGCAACATGCTTCATGATGAGTTCTAAGCAGTATTTTCTTTGCTTGACAAGAATTCATGACATCTTTAGATGAGCAGGCTTTGTCAGCAGTTACCCCATTGACAGAGTCTATCACTTAAGTTGAAAAATGGGTTTTGCTTACAAGATCCAGAGTCAAGTAGTGAAACACAAGGGCTCTGAGCTCATAATTCAGGAAGTTAGGCACAGAAAACATGCTAACATGAAAACAAATTGCTAATTTAACCGTGGTTTTACGTATAAAAATATGCAGAAGCAGCTAGTACAACTATAGATACAAGCCATATTAAAGTTGTTTTTAAATCATTGACTAACCTTGAGCATGATTGTGTGCTTCAGTTGACTGTTTTCTTCTGCCATTTTTCTGTATCCTTCATTAGCTTCTAGCAGGGTTTCGTTTAGTTTCTGTATTTTAAACTTCAGAGATTTTATAAGCTGAAAATAAAGCCCATACACATGGAAGTTCAGAACAGCATGTTTTACATTAATTTTGTTTATGACTAGAACAGTGCAAACTGCAAGATCAAAACAAGAAAGTTTGCTTCTCTCAACCTCCTCTGTCCTAGCTCATAATTTCAGGTGATAAAATGCAGCTGGAGCATTCAAAGGCTGTTGTGTTGAAGTTACTGTGATTTACAGACCTGCCAATCAATGAACAGTAGCACAGACCAGGCTACATCTGGAACAGCCTGCTCCATTTCAGCAAGAGTCATTAAAAGAACACTTTTGTCTCATTAATACTATTCACAATGGAGCACAGTTACCACAGAAGGCCTCACCTTTCTGATGGGAAAATTAATGGATTAAGCCTAAGCCCCAAGAGCCAAAAAATTCTGAAGCAGAAAAGTAGATATTAATAGATATTATTGTTAATTTACTTCTACGGAGTTGCTAAAAAACTCACACCCTTAGCCCATGTTTAATGGCTGAATGGGAAGAAAAAAGTGGTGAATTACAAGTCACACATGCAATGATCTTTGAGGCAAAGCAGCAGAAAGGCACTGATGGAATGAACTGGTTTAAAACATTCTCGCTTCAGTTATTGCCAGGAATCAATCTCATCATTCTAACACTTTCTAGCCACACAGAACAAATCAATAACTGTATCCTCACAACAAGCATAAAAGCCAAACTTTCACCAAAATTTCAAAGTGACATGGGAAAATGATGTAGAGCTCTCAAAAACAGTGGAAAACAAATCCTACAGACATAGCACAAGACATTAAACTTGGTAAGGAAAAAGTTATTTTTGGAGTATTCTTTCTTAATAGAAAGGGATTTAAGTTCACTTTCTATTTACACGGCTTATTAGAGCCAGCTGGAACTATTTCTCCAATCCCTAGTCATATTTGATATTAGAGAAAGAAGCAAGACTTATGTCTTCCCTTCTCCCCACATCCTCTTTAAACAGGAGAAGCAAACTGTATCTTTATAAGAAGATCACTCAAGGAATAGAATAAAAATGCATACTTAAAAATTATTGTTTTCCGTAATTCCCACCTCCCACTCAGAGCACAGGGATCTTGTTTGAAGAACAGAAATATTCACGTTTACTTAAGTTTAGGGTGATAGTGGAGTTGAGTACTTCCAGAAAGGACTGCTTTAAGGCACTATTTGATTTTAGATCTAAAATCTAAACTATTACCAGGTCCTGTAACTGTTCCCCTATGCAGAAGCAGGCAGAATTTCAGGAAGGAAAGCTCTGAGGTCATGGCAGCAATATTTGCAATAAATTCCAGCACAAAGCTAAACATACTTCCTTACTTCCAACTCACGCCACATTCACCATGACTTGTTACAGTAGCAAATGGTTTTACAGACCAGAATAAAACCAGAACAGTCTCTGGCAAAAGTCATCCACAACTGAGCAAAAGCTTTTTTTTTTTGATAAGCTCAATGCCCATTTGCAGGAATCTTCATGCTTTTGTCTACAATGCACATCTTTCAGCATTGAACCATGACCGTGTTTACAATCATTATCCCCAGATAAAAATACTAAGCAAGAGCTACCTCTTCCTTCTCTTCACATTGTTTCTGCAATCCTTCATTGGCTCTCTTTAATGTGCTGTCCATAAGACCTATAGGCAAAAGAAAAGTTTGTCTGTTTATACACATTACCAGGAGTAAACTGAATATTGAATACTCAGATTACATTCCTACCTCCTTCCACGTTATTTTCAGAAGCTGGAATATCCGAGCTCAGACTTCCCAGAGCCAACAGCCTCCCTGACTGCTCATCAAGTTGCCTTTCCAGTTGCAGTATTTTCCTCTCTCTATCCTGAAAAAAATAAGGGCATATGGTAGAATTTGTCTGCACTTCTGCTTGATCTGATGCATTAGTGCGCGTCCTTCAATTACACCACACAGACATGTGTAATTTTAAATTATTTCACAGGTTATAGTTAGGAAATAAGGGATAACACTCAGGTCACAAAGACATCTAGGAGGAAGTTTCTTTACAAAGGAGTCAACTCTTCCAGTCTGAGGATTTCCAAACTGTATTAAAAGTATCCATATGGCAGAAAGGAAACTTTAGCATGTCTGTGCTAAATATTGTTGCAAGTTTGCTTGCTAACTAAGGAAAAAAATACTTCACAGAGCTACATTTTAATTCTTTCCCAGTATCTGTCAGATTGCTGGCGTGGCATTTCAGAGTGAGAAATCAAACAAGTGGCATCATCAAGAAAAGTTATTCATCTAACTCTGGTTTTCTGAAGCTGCCCACTCAGATTCATGCTGTTCTCTCTTTTGTCAGCTAACCCTTCTACATCTCAGGGATTTCAGTAGTTTCTTATCTGACTTGCTACCAAAAGCATCTTGGTCTTTGAACCTTCCCTTATGCAGCCTCTTGGCTAGTATAAGAGCACTATTAAAACTCTTTGTCCACTCTAATATAGTGTATAGCTAGGATATAACTGAACATAGAAACAGAGTCCAAGTGAGGAAAAGAGACAAATTTGAAGGAGATAGAAAAACACAGGCCATTATATAATATGGTGTTGCTTGTCAGCACCTGAATGGAGAGCTGTAAAGCAGAAATATTTATATACCACAATCTACAAGAGAAACCCACTTCTTATGTCTTGAAAGGAACCTGTCTATCAATAGAGTGCGATGGCTTATCAGTTCCAGAACAGGAAAGGGCAATGAGAAAGTGCCTCTGGTGGACACCACAGCTGTTCCATTCTTCCACTAAAAACCTTCTGAAAACAAGACCTACAGGGCTCATCTGCTGCCTGGATGCGCTTAACCATCCATGCAGAGGTTAGAAAACTGAGTTGCTCATAGCTAACCTGGCTGCATTGCAAAAGGAGTAGCAACTTACTAATGCCAACCCCGAGCAATTCTATGTTTAAGTACATTCAGGAGATTCAGTTCTCTCCTGCATGAAGTTGGATTTTTCATGGGTTTCTTATCCCACAATCCTCCAGACCAGAGATCAGTTAAAATAGCTATCCTGTAACAAATTCCCCATCACCCTCTCAGAGTAGCATTTTAATCTACATCCTATGATGCCAAAGATCTCTAGAAAGCCAGACTCCTGTATACATCATTCCCCTGGGTGTTCCAGTCATTGCACCACAAAGATAAAGATGACTTGGATTTAACTGAACTGTGCCCTCAAAAATCAAGAGGTTTAGGTGTGCACTACAGGTGGTGCCAGAAAAAAGACATCTGTATGCTTGTGGTGAGCATTGAACACAGAACAGCAAGGCTGAACTGCTAGTTATTTTCCTTATTTAGTGTTATATCCAAAATCCCAGAGTGATTCTGTTAAAGAAAAGCAAAATTTACAGTTAAGAGGCTAGAGCATACTTTAATGGCAGTCAAGTCATACCTCAACTTTCTCTTGTTCAGCTAAAAATTCCTCTATGGGAACATAATGCTCTTCAATTTGTTCCATTGCACACATATATGCATGTTTCTTAATGGCCTCTTTATACATTTCAAATTTGCTCTCTAGTTTTTCTTCATAGCTGTCTTTCATGTCTTCCAGGCGGTTGCTGAAGAGAACATGTTAGTTATGCATGATGTGTTTGCATTCCAAATAGTGCATTTGACTACATGTATTCAACTGAGAATATTCAAGTTATTTCTCTAATCAGAAATAGTGAAACAAAAAGACAAAAAAGCACTTTTTTCCTTTTAATCTCAGCTATCCTACAGACTTGCACCAAAGTGTAACTTTTACTTGGCATATACCAAAGAAATGCTATAGAAGAACACATACTTAACACCTGTCAGAAAAAAAATTACAGAAATTAAGAAAATCACCAACATACAGCAACAGAAGTGACCACACCCATTTAGATGTTATATTTGAAACATGCATCCTGGGGCCATCTTTCACTTTGCGTTTTGGTTGGTTTTTCTTTTTTTCCATTTAAGATAAATGCCGAATTCATCTTCAAAGAATCATAAAATGGCCTGCGTTGGGAGGGACCTTAAAGATCATCTGATTCTCACATCCCTATCATGGGGAGGGACACTTTCCACTAGACCTTTCCAAAATGCCCTTCAAACGCTTCCAGGAATGGGGCATCCACAACTTCTCTAGGCAACCTGTTCCCATGCCTCCTCATACTCACAGTAAAGCATTTGTTCATAACAACCAAGCTCAACCAACTCTCAGAGTTTGAATCCACTCCCCCTTGTCCTGTCACTACATACTCTTGTGAGAAGTCCCTCCCCATCTATTATTTCAATACTTTCCACATTACTGTCAAAATTTAAAAACATGCCCCGTCAATGATGCAGAAAATCACCTCAACAGAGAAAAGGCATCAATGCTAATTCATGGGTTTGGCCAAAGGCAACCAAACAATTTTAAAGCTAGTGCAGGGGTTAAACCATAGCGTGCTCAGCTGGCAACTCAGTATTAATTTTTTAAACAATTCAATACCACAAGAAACTGATTTAAAGAAGAGTTAAGAGGAAGTGAACTCAACTTGAGGAATCTGGACTTGAAAAAAATTCTAAATTAACATCAGTGCAGGGTTCATAATTCATAAGGCACAGTAATTCATAAGACAGTAAACTAACAGTGGCTCATGCAGAGGAGCTCAAAAGAGCTCTGATTCAAACTACCTTCAGAACATGCATGCATATTAACATGATAGAGTGTGTGTTTTGGAAAAATCACCTCAGTGGGGTACCTGTAGCAACCTTCCACATCTGCTAAGTAGTAATAATGAGCCAGGACAGGCTCCAGTAATTACACATTCAGCAGAGGAAAGCTGAACAGAAAGCAGCATTACTTTTTCACCGTAAATGGGAAGAGGCTAATCTGAACAAGTTTAATGTTCTTTCTTCCCTTTCCTTCTGAGGTTTTGAAATTGTCCAGCCCTGCCTTCTCTAAATAACATGAGTAGAAAAGTCCTGAATATACATCTGTATGTACACATATTCACATGAGACTTTCAGTCTCAGAGCAGACTGCAATGGGACTTGCCTCCAGGCTTCCTCTGTTTCCAGCAGCTGTTGAAACATTGCTTCTGCCATCTCTTTACGGATCTTCACCTCCAGAAGGAGCTTACTCCGCCTTTCTGCAGCTACCTTCTCCTTTAAGTCCTCTGCAGCTTTCAAGAGGTCCTAAATTTAAAATATTTCAGTTCAAAAACCAAGACTGAAATGCATATTGACATGCACCTCAAACAAAATATTCATACAGGCAGACATCCACAGAGGGTACTTTTTACAAGCTTATGTTTTTTGGGGTTCTACACCAAAGTTTAAATATTTTCAAAGATAAATTTCTACTGCAAATACATCCTGTGCCCATCTTGATGGTGTCCACTATCAAAAAGTTCACTTCTGTTTTGGCATTTAAGTATCATTTTGTACAGCATAACAACATAAAAACTACTTGATTTTTTCAGTTTATCGCTATCTTTGTTTTTAAAATGCTGTGTCTTAATTCGTTACTGCTGTTACCAAAAAAAGGCACAAAAAACTAAATTATGTTCTTTTAAAGATATGTGCTGCTTCCTTAGTCTTCTTGTTGGGCAATCAGTTGAATTCCAAATTTAGCACTTGACCTAACTAGAAAGCTACAGGGCATCCTTCCACAGCTACACTGAACTAGGCACTCTAGGTCTAGTCAGTCTGACACTGAACAGAAACTTAAACTTCCCATTTGATGCAGATTTCAGCACATCTCTTATGCTAAAACAATATTAGAACTAACAGAATTGCTTTCTTGGGTCAGTTCTAAGTAGACACGTATTTACCTCATGACTCAGAATGGTGATGTCCACTTCCTCTTCTGCAGAGGTTTCAGTACTGTCAGCAAAGTCATCTACAGATGTGTTAGCATCAAAGTGCATCATAGGTTTGCCATCACCTCCAACTAGCTTTGGTGGAAAATAACCAAAATTTTTGGGCAGGATTGTCTGGATAACCTGAAAAATCCAGAGATGATTTACCAATGCTGTCAATATTGTATGTATCAGGATGCCAGGAAGAAGTGGCACGAATGCATTGCTGTATTTACACAATATTTAATGATCACATGAATGCCCACAAAAGCTTACATGCCTTTTAGCAGAAAAAATAAGAATCCATCAATGTAACATAATTCTTACATGAACATAAGACTTAAGTACTCTAAAAAGAGTGAAAATTGAAATATCTGCTAGCAAACTTAGCACACTTGTCTAGACAGGTGGTTTCTCTTCCCCTAAAATATAAGGGTTTTGGTGTAGTTTCCTGCAAAGTTAATGAAAAGCAGAAAATCCCTACAACATTTGCTCCTTCCTGAAACAACATGACCAGATTCAGAAATTCATGCTATTTACATAAAGGTTTTAAGTAACTATGTCATAGGACAGCATAGCAGAGAAGTTTATCTCCACAGTACACACTTATAACAAAAGTCACACCTGAAGAGAATCAGAAAAATCTTCCTCTCTGAGATCATATTAGACATGCTATTACAAATTTGTAACAACATGTCAGAAATAATCTGTGGCTCCAGATTAAAAAATTACTGTATTTCTGCCATGAAAGACAGCATAGCCCACCATCCCACTCCCTGCAAGAAGCAGCTTCAGGGAACTTGAATGAGGTTACGGACAAACATCAACCCCAAGTCCTGAATTTAGGGGGAGATGGAGACAGAGAGCAGAATGAGGCCCCCATAATCCAGGAGGAAATGGTCATTAACGTGCTACAGCACATAGACACACACAAGTCTATGGGGCTGGATGGGATCCCCCCAGGGGAACTGAAGGAGATGGAGGAAAAGCTTGCCAAGACGCTTCTTTATTATTAATTACTTTCATTTAGACAAATAGGAGCAATGCAGTTGCAAAATATCTCATCATTTAGACTACAGAGGAAGATGACACTCCTTTTACCACCACCAACTGTCCAAGAAGTTGTGAACAACTCATCTTGTGCAACAGATGTTTAACTGCACTCAGGTTAAGTAATTCATCAAAAGTTTGAATTGAAATCCTGCATTTGCTCAGATAGATGGTATAAATCAGTCATATCTGAAAGTGCCCTGTGCTTTACACAGAACATCAGTGGTGCAGAACTGAATGGTCAGACAGCTGCAGTTGTCTTAACTTCTTATCACAAATAGGTCTGAAGATGGGAAAGACTACTAGAAGCCTTTTAGAGAGAGGCCACATGCAGAAGAACTAATATGAATAATCAAGAATCCAAATCACACTAAAATGCATACAACCTGATAATTTCACAAATCACTACTAACAAAAAAAAAAAAAAAAAAAAGAATAGCAGAGAAAGTAAATATACTCTTACCTGTCTGGCTAGAGCTGAAAATTTCATTACATGCAGTGTTTCATCATATGTGGAAGTATGCTGATTGATGTTTACAATCATACAAGCTTTGCCTTTCCCACAGAAAAATGGCTGAAACAGACGAGTCAGCTTACTCTCTCTGAATGGAATATAGCTTGGCTTCATCCTCAGGGAGGGAAAAAAATTAAATTGTGACACGAAATACAAATTGTAAAATTGTGGGCTATTTTAGCTCACCTTAACTCTGTTTCTCTTTCAGGAAAGACATCCAGTAGGATGCCCATATTTAAGCCTAAGTGATTTTACATCAAAGAGGAAGGTCTTTGCTGGATTTCATAGGCTCTCTAACAAACTGAACTATCTAGAAGTAAAAGTAGCATGGTGTTTGCATCACAGTTTCCTGTGTTCCAAAGCATATGGTGGAACAAGCCAAAAGCTAAGTACAGGTCATCTATCAGTTGCCTGGTGAATCTACCTGTATAATTTGCAGATGGAAGTGAAGAAGACAAAATTGAGGCTCTGTACAAAAAGTGTATTGTTCATATACATACACTAAAAAATGTTGGTAGTTTACTGCAAACTACCTTTTTTTTGCGCTCTCCACAAACCAGTTATGGAAAACTCCGCAGGTATTTCAGTGACATCTATAATAAAGAAGACTTAAAAGATTTTGTAGATTTCCAATTTGCCCTGTGCAAACTGCTTGTAGACATATAAAGGGATACTTAGTGCTTCCACCTAAAACTGGGCATGTAAATAACTTGTCACTTACTTTGGGTTTTGATTTTGCTTCAGTGCTGCAATGCACTTCCCAAGGATGTGAAGAGAATTATTAATATTTCCTGCTTCTTTCAGTCTGTCTCCAAATACATGTGTTTTATTACACCTCTCTGAACCAGCCAAGTCACAGAAGGACAACCTGCATGAAAGAGTTATCCAGAACATACACATGAAGTCCTTTCCAAATCACCTTAGAGCTCTTTGCTTGGCTGAATAATTATTTGCTGCTAAACTCAGGCCACTGAATTGTCCCTCATGGCACAATAAGGCACAATCAGAAAATCATCCTGGATAACCAAGGAATTCAATAAATTTTACTTTATATTAGGAAAGCTGTTCAAGCTCTGGAAGTTGGATAATTTATGTGACCATACCATTACTCATTTATACATAAATTCATTTAAATAAAATAGTTTGTAAGACCATAAACTTTCATACAGCTAAATTAAGTCCTATTCAAATTATTAAGGCACCTATTTCAAATGTAGGAAAGCCTTATGTTCTTTATCCTTTCCAGCACAAGATGAAAAGCTTTTGTCTCCCTTAAGCAACATACAAACTCTGTCATTCACCTAACAGCTGCTGCAAGTTTTGCCAGGGGGACACACCATGATAGAGAACAGCAAAAAAAAAAAAAATACAGATGAAGTCATTTTCTCAAGTTATCTTTTCTTAAGAGTATTTATCACTGTAACGTCTGACATTTAAAGGTGTTACCTCACAGTGAGGTATATTTATTACCACCCCTGCTCAGCAGACACAAGAGAGGAAGCAGTAGGAGCTAGGATTGAACTAAAACATTCTGTTACAAGCTGTCTTCATTTTTCTCTATCAAGCTAAATTAATCAGAAAAAAAAAAAAAGACACCATCCCAAAAAAAAGCTATCTAAATGCCTTCAGGCCAGAAGATAAGGCTGCTTCCTCTAAACCAGAAAAGAGCAGAGACTTAAGTGTAAGGACTTAACACTGCTCTCACAGGGTGCACTTACACTGGCATTTTACATTAATGGAGAACAATTTTTAAGCAAATCATTTGATGGTCCCTTCTTACTGTACATTGGACCATGGAGCAGTCTGAGAGCACGTCACCAGAATTCTTTTGAGATGATAGATTTTAATTTACATTCTAGGAGCACACCAAATGTGTTGTCACAAACATTTGACCCATGGAGTCTAGTCTGGTCCCAGAGCAGAAAGACAGATTGGCACAGCTTGCACCTTGGGCCTTCAGCAGCAACTGCTGCCCTCCAGCTGCAGAGATGACCCTCTATCAGCCAGACACTTCAATTCTGCTCACCAGGACATATCATCTGGTGCTGCATAGTCTTACTCTGCCACCACCTCCCCATAATGTGTCTTGTGTGAGACAAGACACATTTTCATCAATTTACACACTACTGACAGAGCTGGTCCAGCAAAACCTTAGAGTAAGAGACAGGAAAACACTTCTGTCCTTGTCCCTGTTGAGCTTCCAGTCAGTTTATGTGCTCAGTGGAGTTCTGATTTCCTTCTCAACTCTCAGAGCATTTGTTTATTATTAAAAAGTTCAGCAGTTTGGCATGCTTACACCTTAATAATTTTTCCAAAATATTTACATTCCTGGTAATCACATGAAGCATTCACTTACTCTGATACTCCAAGAACACGTGGCTGATGCTCATCAGTTAGCTTGAGTAGCCTGATGGAAAATATACTGTGACTGGAATGGAAAGAAGCTCTTTTCAATAATCAGTTATGAAAATTAAGCAGTCACTGAAGCAAAGTAAAATTTGTGTGCTACAGAAAGCTCAGTGGTGAAGAGAGGACAAGAATTAATTCACTAGTTATCTTGGCATATTAGGTACTTTTGCAATGCATTCATTCAGCAGCAAAAAAAAAAAAAAGGTGTATTTTATGACTTTCTATATCTTTTCACACAGGAAAAGGAAAAATACCACATGAAGCCGACAATCTGTCTTGGAGAAAAACACCAAGCCATCAGTAGACTCCACTAAAGTCTATTGGTCAAAAGAAGAGTAGTCATGTAGCCACTTCATATAGAAAACCTTTGGCAGTATCTGAACTCAGCAAATCTGAAGGATTAACTTAGAAAGAAATGGTGGGGAGAAGGGAATGAGTTCAAGTTGTACAGTCCTGTAATTTTGCCTACTTTAATATGCACAGTTACTTGTTTGGTTTTAAAATAATTCTGTTTTCCAAAAAGGTTGAGTTTGTAACACTTGAAAAATCCAGTAACTCTGGTTTAGAAAACAATCTACACAGGCAGTAGGCATGCTGTGTGAAACCAAAGAGAAAAGTCACAAAACCAGAGGTGCCCAGTTTCTCTGATTCATCAGGAAGCATAGCACAGAAACATCTTTAGTATATTCCTTAAGCAGTGGGCATTCTAGGCATAAAACTCTAAGAAGAGCATGAAATTTAACAGCAGCTGTCTTTAGCTAATACAGAACAAAATAACTCTTGCTTTTTACAGAAAAAAAGCAGGCTTAGTAACACTATGATTGTATTAGCTAAAAATAAAATGGAGCCCTTCCACACTTAAAGGACAAATTATTAAGAGGTCATTCAAATCAAGAAAGGAGGCACTTCCAATAAAGTGATATAACCTTCTCTATTTCCTCTCACTCCATCAAAAGCCAGATTCTCCCTGATCCCTGTTCAGAGCTGGATAAAAAGGTAGGGGTTTAATTCTTAAGACACCAACTAAGCTCAGCTTGAACACAGCAATGTAAAAGCATCTAGAAAATCTAGCAGCAGTGTAAGATACTACATGACCTGATCCTTCCCATATCCCCTAGTGACAGGCTCCAGGTTTCCAAGAATTATACTGCCAGCTATGAAAAATTAACCAGCTTTTCCTGCAACATCCTCACACAGCCAAGATGCATAGCCCTGCTGGCACTCAAAAATGAACATGATTTGATCTTTTTGGTTGTCCAAAGACATTAATAACAACCCAAGTGCAGCTACTACTAGTCACAGAGTCTCTCTTTGTTTTCTTTCAGAGAGAATTTCATTTAAAAACCAGAATAATCAAGTGCTGTATTAAATTATTATTGAAGAGTGGTTCATTTCACACACATTCTAAAGTGCCCCCCCTCCCCTCAAAAGGGACAGAGTATGCTTATAATTAGAGGAACAAACCTCCTACTTGATTGCTCATTCATTCTAGTACAGGCAAAGCTGCGGTTCTTGTTTCCTATTTTCAGTAGTCTGCAGCCTTCTTCAGTGCTCTGAACATTAATCCACTTTAAATCTGCAAAAAGAGATCTTTTACATGCATTTCTGGTCATCAGAGAAATTCTGTGCAACTGCCCAGGCCATAAAACAGGATTATTACCTTTAATGTAACAATTTCCTCCTTGATCTTCACAAATTCTTAAAACTCGGCGCCTTTGAGGTTTTGATGTAGATAAAATACTCAATAGGTCGTACACATATTCATTGTAGATTTCACAAAAGGAAATCCACACAGATGCTTGTGTTCTTTGCTGCATATTAGTCTTATAAACATCAAGTGGAACAAAGTTCTTCTCTGCTAACCCAAAACAGAGGAAGAGTTCAAAGATCAACTCATTGACAGATTTTAAATCAGTATATAGAATCTTCTAAAAGGATCTATAGAACCTGCTAAAGGAGAAGGCTTAGATACATCTGTGTTGTACAATTAGATATACATGGATAACTTTAGCTTATCAAAAAATGTTCAGACTTCTCAGCAATCTGTTACAAGAATATGCCCAAGTTCTAAGCTGATTGACTCGCTTTATCACAGACTTCCAGCAGTTCATACATTTTATTTGCAAAACTAAATCTCCCTGTTCCCCCCAAAAGGAGTGAAACTATCAAAATACTTTTATATAGTTGCCCTTTCTCCAGAAGAAGACAAAAATTTGGTCAAAATCTACATATATTTACTTTGAAGTATAGCATAAGGATTTTTTTACCCACTGGTAATAACCCACTAATATTTCTTAATTCATATTATGTTTTTCCCCGACACAACAGTGTTCCACTTTACCTAGGGAGTTAGAAGGGTGATTGTCTGAAGTACAGTTAGAAGAATCCAACTTCACATCACAGAAATTTGTTATAGTATTTGAGATACTCTCTGTCTCCTTGAGAAAATAAGAGACTATTAAATCCACATGAACAGATGATGAGAAAAGCAGAAGTTAAAAATGACAGCAATTCCAGTACTTAATATTTAAATATTGAAGTAGTATTAAGTGTTAGGCCACCTTTACTCTGGCTGAAAATTAAATGTATTTAATAAAACTGAACAATAATCAATAAATACTCTTTCCACCACATGAATTATTGCTTGCTGCTACTCCCAGCAGCCAGTTTTGGTGGCCAGTTGCTGCTAACACTGGAGACTTAACTTCAGAGTCTAGGAGAAAAAGCAAACTGTCAGACTGCAACGGCTCAGAGTGCCTTTATGAGCTATTGACCAAATCTGAGCAGTGCTTCAGTCACCCAAAAGAACTGAAGAAGTTTCCTCCAGGAGGAACTGCCAAGGTGGTAGGACTTAAGTTATGACAAACCAACACTATATGTTGCTTTAATTCAGGCTGAACTAAAAGGCCATGAAAAACAGGCAACAGCACAGTTTCTTTAAATACACATATTTGCTGAATTTCTTTACACCAAAAGAATTGTTTTAAACCTGCCAAGGTTCACCAAAGCACAGCCTTTAAGTTACCTCTGGAAAAACTAATGTAAGAAAGCAGCAACTCCCACTAGAGCCCAGCATCTCCACATACTACCCCCTCTCTCTATACTTCATAGACCTCTATAAATCAGGACATTCACCCTGATTTCTCTTTCCTGAGAGAGGATCATCCTACAGTAGGAGGGAACAGATCCAGAGAAGCAAACCCTAGCATCAGAGCCACTCAGATGCAGCACTAACTTGATCATGGATTGACTGCTGATGCCAGTGTTATCCACTTGATACACCCAAACCAGAATTCTTACAAACAGAGAGGCACAAAGCCATACTTTGAGGTCTTCCATTTTAAAGATAAATAGCATAGAAGAGAATTACAACAAAGTCATGCAAGTGACCATTTTGCAGAAGCTGCACTGTCCGAATGATTCTGTTTCTTGAGTATTAGAAGCCTAACCACAGCAAGGGTCCTCTTCATTGTTTGTGAAGTGCCAAGCAGGATATGGGACTGACACACATGCATGTCAAAAATGCAGTGGAATTTAGAAAACCCAGTACCACATGACTTGTGCACGTGATAAGTTTTTGTAAAGGTATTGTGAGAAAACAGAGAATTAACTGTTGCTACACTGCTTTTCAAGTGAATTACAGAAAAGAGCATGAATATGATGGCCTAAAAACAAGTGGGAACAGGAACTGACATTGTTTGCCAACAACAGAAGCTGACATTTAATCAAAAATACAATAACAGGTGGGAAGAGGAATGCAGATAAAGAATCTTTTAATTCAGTAAAAAAAAGTATTTAACCCCATGAAAAGAAACAGGAAAGGGAAGGAAGGGAGGGTATGAACCATGCTAAGCAAGAGTTGTTGCAGCAGTACTGCATACAGAATAGAAAGCAGGACATTAAATGCTGCAGTAACTCAGAGCAGTTAAAACTGGGAGAAGGAAAGGAACAGCAAGCTCTTTCTGTGAGATATGTAAACTGAGCCTGGGAAATGAGCCTACAGAAATCCATGTCAACCAAAGCCAAGCCCACCAAATCATATCTGCTCTCAGATTACAGCTCAGGGAGCATCCAAACAGTGATGCTATTCATTCACAAGCTATCTCTATGGAAGCATTGTAACACACAAACAAGGTCCTGTCATTCAATAGTTTCCTGATTCATTTTTACCTGACCTTCCTCATGGTGGAGCGTTGCTCTCTTTACACTGCAGTGCATCAGCATCTAGATCACCTACTGCAACATTCAGTTACTAAACTACAAGTAAGTCAGACTGTGATTTAACAGAAGGAAATATTTTTATAGAGTTATCTTCAAAATAAGATACTGACCTTTTGTTCCAGACCCTGGGCTCCTGCTTTTTCTTTTCAAGGCTGGAGCTTCCATAAAATTTTTGAAGGTATTTACTTACTATCCTCCTAACCATCTCAACTTTTCTTTAAAATGCCCTCCTCCTTTATGTGCATACACATATTCAGAGACACTTTCAGAATAAATATGTACCGTTCAAATCTTTCAGATTTTTCATCTGAGATATTTCCTCAAGTGTCAACCAGACTCAGACTAAACAAAGTTTTGAGTTGCATAATTTAAATTAAGCAACAAAATTTGGAGTGGAACTTTACATATGAATTTGAGTTATAGAAGGATATCTTTCAGGGTTAACTGGAGTACTTAAATAAGGTTAGTATTAAAGACTACAGAAAAAACAAAACCCTAACATTATTTCTGTACATCGCAGAATTAATTTAGAATTGCTTTGAATGATAACCGGCTGAGCTCATGCATCCTGGGATTAGATGCACAGAATCACAGTTCAGGGGAAAATGTTCTCTGAGCAAAAGGAATCTGACAGCAAACTACAACTGGACTTAGAAGTATAAAATAGTCCCAAGTACATGGATGCCCATTTTCTGGTGAGACAGTTTCTCATCACAGAAAGAGAAATTACTAGATAATAAGAACAGAAGGGTTGCCACAGTAAAGACTTCTCTATTCTACCTACAGCCTTAGTCACATACTATCCCCTAAGGCAGATAGGAATCATTTTAGGACATTCATTTTGTGGCATCTCCCTTCACTTGCTGATCCAGAAAACTTTATGAATTTATATAAATTACAGGTTTATAAACTTTTTTATCTGTCTTAAGACTCTCTTCTACCAAAAGGGACTCTCCCTGCCTTCTTCACTGCTAAGACAGTGCTATTGTCTCTCCTGAGCTAGTACAAGCATTTGAATGACTGCACCAAGATCCAGCCTGGGAACCCAACCTGCAAGAAGAGCCACTTAACAAGAACCAGGTTTTAGTTAGGTCATGTGCCTCTCAGACTTTTCAAAGGCTACTGTCACGACAGTGTCAGAACTGCTCCTCTAAAGAGGAGACTTCTCTCTAGAAGTTGAGATTTGGCTTTGCGATGGTTTTTGATTTGAACTGTGTGCTGCAGAAAGCTCTTCCCATTTACCCTGAGTTCCAAAACCAGCCAATTGTCTTATTATTCCAAAATTCACCAAGTATGCATACTGTAGATTTTTATATGTATAAAGAATCAATAGTGGAATAAAGACTTTTAAAACTTCCTGTCTTACAGAAAAGCTTTAAGAAGCATTTGGTCACTGACCTCTTTGAGTGATGCAAGAATAGCAGTTTTTAAGGCTTCTTCTTGCTTAACTTGTTCATCCTCTAGTTTCTTAACATCATTGCTCAAATATGGTTTGAAGTTCATCTTCAGATAATGTCTTCCTCTTAGGTGGTTAAAAATCACATCAAGTGAGCGAGGTAAAATACCAAGATCTTTTGAAGTCCCTTAAAAATATTTAAAAATTAAGTGTAAACATCCATGTAAGCTTGTCACTGGCTTTGACTCAGGTTTTATACATGCAAATATTTTATACCTTGGATAGTGAATGTCTTGCCTGCATTTGTAACTCCATAAGTAAATACCAGTCCATTCACTCCATTAATATATGCTCTTATGATATCTTTCATTGAGCCTTCAAAAAATTCACTCTGAGTAGTTTCTGGTCCAAAGACCTAGGATAAGAGAAAAACAGAAAAAAAGAGTGACAAATGGCACAAAGAAGTTTAATAAGCCAAAATATTAAGTACTGATTGGACATGACTGATTTTTCAGAACAAGCTGGGTAGGAGACACCAGCTTTTCCTCTCTTGTCTGAACCCTTCTGATTCAATGTTTTCTGTTGGGTTCCCACAGGATGCCTGCTTAATAATGAGGGGCACTCAGGCTTGCACTCATTTTTGAATATTTTCCTACTCCTAAAATAAACTGTTCAGGATTCTGTTGAGCACATGCTGTTCAGTGGACACTTTCAAGAGCCCTGCTGGTGATGTAAAACTCCCTCCTCACCAGTTACCCACAACTGATGAGAAAATCAGCATCACAATGGTGTAAATAACTCAATCTCTGGAACTGTTTATCTTTTGGTACTGTAAGAACAGAATTTCTTGCAGTAGGCAAAGCTAAGAAATTTGCTTTCAGTATAGAAGGTTTAAGCAGTTAAGTTGCTATTCTTTCAAAAGGAAGTTACTAAGTACATGCTTACATAAATTCCTACAAACATAAGGTTTCTGGGATAAAAGCATCGGCAGGAACAGCAGAACCACAGTAAGTTTGTGCCTACAAGATGTTTCTGTAGCATCTAATCAAAGAAAACCACAGACATGCCAAAGACGATTCCTTGTCCCATCTAATGGGCACCTCCATTGTAATACAGCTTTCCTGATAGCTTATCAGTAATTAATAAGCAGGGGGTTTTGTTTGGGTTTTTTTTTAAGGCAAGTACCACATTTAATTAAAAGAAGAAAAATCACATTGCATGACATAATACAAAATTCAGCTTTCATTACAGTGAAAAAAAAACAAAACAAAAAATTTGAAAGAACTTGGCCTACCTGAGAAAAGGTGAAGCTGTGCACAGCATGACCAATCCCTCTTTCACTGTTTTTCATTGCAGAAGACTCTTTGGGTGCATTAAGAATTACTGTTTGTGCATCTTCAATAGTTACACAACCCTTAAAAAAAACAAGACAGGATAAACCAAAGCATAGCACAAAGTTATTCAGGAAGAAAGCTAATTGAAGAAAAAAAAATTAACAACCCCCTCCAACAACCCACAAAAGCCAAGTGTCTTCACCCATTTACCAGAGCTACAAGAAGTCCCACAATTTACATTAAATGATCATCTCAAGGCATGTCACTACAGAGATATTCACTTCACATGAAAGCCAGAGTACAGACAAAAAGTCAAGGCAATCCTGTGGAGTTTTCTAAGAGGTAAAAACTTTTACCTGCATTCCTTCCAGCAACTTTTCCTTGGGAACACTTTCTAAACACTCCTATTTTGTGACTGTGACTTGCACAATCATTACAAAAATAAAATTACATAGAAATCTACTATGTAATTTTTTCCCCATCAGTCATTTTCAGTGTGAAACAGACTAAGAGCAGAATTAACAGAGTAAAGTAAGTTACCCTTCGATTGATAAATAGTGTTACCAGTACTGAATGAAACTGAATTAGTTTCAAGTAATTTGATTGCTATTTCTCAATTAAATAAAGGTGAAACATAATTACCAAACACTCACTAGCTTGATAAATGTAGGATGCAGTGTTAAAGAAAAATTTATTTTACACTAGACTGGCTACCAAAGATGCAAAGTGAACTCCCAGTATAGCTTAATGTCTTGATGCATCATCTGAAAGGATTGATTGTAACTTAATCTGACATTTATGTTCAGACACTGGCCAGAACTTCTAAGATCAATAATCCACGTGTGGTGTGTACATAGGAAGCACTGCTGTTCCTAGGAGCCTCAATTAACAAGTCTGATTATTAACTGATCTAGGAGCTCTGTGCCAGTAATTAACTGGTACAGACCTCATAGCAGCCCACAACTTGCTCACAAGGAAACAAAAATGGGCAGGCACTGATCTCTTCTCTCTGGTGACCAGTGAAAAGACAGGAAGGAATGGCCTGAAGTTGTGTCAGGGGAGGTTTAGTTTGGAAATCAGAAAAAGGTTCTTCACCCAGAGGATGGCTGCACACTGAACAGGCTCCCCAGGGAAATGGTCACAGCACCAAGACTGACAGAGCTGAAGAAGCATTTGGACAACACTCTCAGGCACATGGTGTGACTCTTGGGGCTGTCCCGTGCCAGGAGTTGGACTTTGATGATCCTTGCAGGTCTCCTCAAACTCAGCTTATTCTGTGATTCTGAGAAGCTCTAAGAAACTGCTTTCTGAATTTAGACCAATCACCTGCTCGCTGTGCCAGGCTCTGAACCTGTATAGTCTTTAACATTTCTCCCACATGGTCAGATGTACTAAGCCCTAGAGAGCTACAGAATAATCCAGGATCTGCAGCATGTGCCATCAGCTGCCACCAGCCTCATGGAAGCCTGTGAGTAGAGGCCCAAAGCATTCAGATCTGCAGAGATGGAAACCAGCAGGTAACAATTCACTCCACTTGTCTCCCCCAGCGAACCCTGCAGGTAAATTGGCAGGAGCTGCACCATTTCTGGCACTGAACACATCATTTGTACCCAAAAAACACAACTTCCTACTTTCCCACAGGTGACTCTGGAGAATTGCTGACAAGAGTACAGAATTTCACCCAGACCTCTTAAGCTTTACTTCCATAAATCATCATTTCTATAAGCATCAACAGATCAGTCAACCTGTGGATTGTCTTTGTTTAAAGCATCAGCCTGTAACTATAAGAAATAGGTCTTGGGTTCTAGCTTTTTTTTTTTTTTTGTGCCACAGATTTGGAACAAAGGTGTTTTCCTGAAAATTATGCATGGCAAGGAGGAATAAGACCTAAAAATTAGGAAGTGAGGCTAACTTGACTGCTTTGTGTGGGTTTCTTCCATTTGTTACCAAGCATTTTCTTCTTGGATTCAGGTGATAGTAAAGAAAGTAGAAAACACTAAAAATGTTGAAGATCTTTCCATCATTCTATTTTTGGAGGCTGAGAAAAAAGCCTTAATCCCATGCAAAACAAATTCTACAGCTAAAAGGTTGGAAGTCCAACTATTTTAGCCTAAACTACATGAAAACAAAAAAGTTTGGACAAACCTGAATGTTCACTTTTTCCTCCCTGCTTTTAAGAAACGTCTCGCTCCAAAGAGGAATGTACTAAACAACTCCTGAAACAATTTGATTTTGCAAATCAATTTACACTTGGAGCCAGCTCAGACTGCAGAATTTACCAAACTGGAAGCACTGTGGAAGTACATACTATTCAAGGAGAGCTAAGAAAAGGCAAAGTGAAGTTGGGGGCAAGGAGGGGGGAAGAATTATCCACGTGAAAACAATTCAAAGGTTCCAACTCTGGTAGATCAAAAGCAAGAATGCATTTTTAAAAAGCAATTTGCAAGAAGCAAATAAGAACTAACATTAAATCCTTCTTAGAGCTCTTCAAGCTGACCTCTCCTCAATCAGACAGCCAGCAAAGACAAGGGCTAAGAGATACGATACAGAGACCTTGTCCTCCAAAGACAGCTAAAGGAATTCTTTGCATCAGTGATCACAATGAGGGGAAGGGGAGCACTTCTTAATGTTTGTACATGTGTGTGTATAAAACACTGAGGCATCTGAATCTGACAGTGTAGAGGTTACAGGAGATTTTTGACAGGCTGAGCAAAAAGTCACCAGGATGAGGTAGGAGATTATTCTAGCATTTCAAAGAAGCTTAAGGGTCAGATACTCAAATTATGCCTAGAATTGCATAATCTCTTCCATGGAACCCCTTGGTATCTTGAGCACTACAGAGAGCTGATACCAATTTTTAAATATCATACCCAGTGAAACTTTGAAGAGTTACAGGTGTGCATGTCTATATCATACAAATTATTAAAAGTCATGGGGGTGGGGGAAAAAAAAATCTTGTATCTATCCAGGTGCTCAATAATTCCACATAAGGGGAGTACATGGCTTATGCAAAAGAAAGTTCTGCCTTACAACACTATGTGTTGTTCAGGGGAGAAAAAAAACCCCACATTATTTCTTAGTTCTACAACAAACCTGGGATTCATGGCTTTCAAGCTCTGCTATAGAAAAGGGCCTCACTCTCAAGAAGACTTTCAAAGGTTCATACACCTATTCATTAAAAAGAAGAAAGACACAATACACAGTTATAATTGCCACTTTTTAAACAGAACAGCCCCAAATCATATCAGCATACCATCTGATACAGTGTTTCCTATTTTATATTAATGCCTTAACGTTTTCCTTTCATGTCAAGTTCAGACTCTAAGCTTTTATTTGCCTCTTTCCCCTCTACTGTCCTCAAGTAACCCTTTTTTTGTGTGTGTGCCCCCCCTCCCCTCCCTTTAGCATTCTTTCACGACAAAAGCAGTATTTTGGTTTTACAAGAGCACACGATCAGAGGCACGAACTGCAGTGCTTCCACCTTCTGGTCTCCCGCTGTACTCAATTCAAGCTGTGTTATTCTAACAGCTGCTCCCCAGCACTTTCATTTCGTATTGAGCATTAACACTGACTGACACATTCCTAGCCTCAAGAGACCGCTTCCTCACCACCATCCAGGCACCAGACCCTCATCTTCCTCACAGTCACAAGCAGGAAACCGTTCTCAGTTGCTCAGGTGGCCTTTTCCATTCCCCAACAGTCTCCCCTCCCAGGTAAAGCACTAAAATAGCAGGGAGCATTTTAGAGGGATCCCAGCACTCCTTCCTTTCTCAAGGAGTTTCTGCCTTCACTTTGGCAACATTTCATTCAGCAGATGGATTTACTAGAGCTCTCCACAGCCCAGTCATGACCAGCACTAATCAGACAAAGCAAAGTCACCTGAGGAAAAGTCACCCAGGAAACAGAGCCCTCTAAAATCACATAGCTGGGTATATTCTCTTCTGCTAGAGCACAGCAGAGCATTATAGATTTTTATTTCCAAGCACCTAATGAGCTTTCACATCAAGGATAAATGTATTTTTTTAAAGCGTATTAAAAATAACAGTACATTCAAATTGCAATTACTGAAGCACTTTACTCTTTTTTCCCTCAAAGTTCAGCACATCAGATCACATAGCATTAACCATGTGTCTGCATTTGGTGCAGGCTATGACCCGTGTGTAAGCAACGAGAAATAAGCAGAAGAATCAAACACATCTCGGGGGCAGAGGAGTACAGCAGTTCTTACCAAAAAAACATTTATTAAAGCTCAAAAAAACCCAAAAATCCACCAAAAAACAACCCAGCGTGACCAGAATGCACCTTGCAAAACCAATGCACACCTGCTGTTCCTCTGTATTAGGCAATACTGTTGACTCCAAGGTTGAAGCTTTACCCTCTACACTCAGAAAAGAAACCGATTCCAATACATCACACACTTCCGTGGGAACACAGCTTTTCCCCTCATCAGCCATCGTTCTCTGCAGAGGAACTTAAAAGGGGAAAGAAAAAAAAAAGTCTATCATTTTCTGAGAGAACGGACAAAAATACACACGGAGCATAACAAAGACGGGACCAGCTCGTATATAAACGAGCGCTTCCGAAGGCAATCTAGAGAAGTATGGGGAGTACGACCTCAAAAAAAAACAAAAAAAAACCAACAACAACAACAAAAAAAAAAACCACAACCAGAGATGTTCAGGAAGCAAGACCTTCCCAGGAAGGCCCTTGTGTGAGTGTGGAAGGTGGAGCCTCAAAGCTCAGCATTCTTCCTCCTCCTGTTTTACGTGCTCTGTGTCTCTTCACTGTTACATTCCAGCGGGATGGAGCGGCGTGTGCTCGGTACGCAGGGTTTGGTTATCGTCCTGAGTAAGGCACGGTGGTAAAGAACAGCTTTGAACCGACAGCCGGGCGGCCAGAGGACAGAGGAGAGGGGTGTTCTGCCTGGTGGAGGGGCGGCGGGGGGATGGGCGGGGAGAAGCGGGTACCGAAATGTTTCCATCCGAGCGGGTTATATAAAGTCAGCGTGGGTGTTACGTAACCATCTCGGCGCTGCCGCGGTGTAGGAGTAGAAAACTAAGTAGAAAATAAATAAAATCGCGAAACATGCGGATCATGCGAAAGCCGGGAGTGTGCAGGTCAGGGACGGCGGGCCGCGGGGAAGGCGGGATGAGCCTGGAGGAGCTCTGCGGTGCAGCGCCTTCCCCAAGCTAAGGATTGACCGACCCTCCCGGTAACAAATGTAAAACCCTGCTGTGTGAGCCGGCCCGGTCACACAGTAGGCGGGCAGCGGTATTTCTGCACAGCGCGGGACCCAGACACAAAGGTAAAGCTGCATCTGTGTTTATGGGTAAGTTGGAGACAAGTGAAGAGATGACGAAGGAAATTGGTCCTTGAAGTGCCACAGCTGAAAGAAGATCGGTGGGACTTCACATCATTTAGGTGTGTTTAAGGGCAGCCTGCAAGTCAGAGGTACAGCCAGGTGTAAGCAGATACAAAACTGTTCCACAGTTTTGACCAAGAGGATAAACCAGAGGCAGATACGGTGTCAAACCCAGCCTGCCGTGCCTAGATCCGTCCAAGTGCTGTCAGTCCAAGGGCTACTCTGTTAATCAGAAGGAAGACTACTTGAGTACAAGTAACTTATGTCAGTGAGTGCAAAGTATCTCTCCATGTGCTTTGTTTGCCAATTATTCCCGTAAAGAGCAAACCATATAATGCAAATAATTTTAAAACTACAGCTATAAGTATATGTCAGGCAGCTTACATTCATGACACAGAACCAGAAGCAGAGTTTAGGAAGACACAGGTGTTTTGTGTGGGGGGTATTTTCCTCTCTGGTCACATAGCTGTTTCTCAAGGAAGCAGGCTTGGTGCAATCTGTTCCCATTTACTCACTCACTCACCTCCCTTCTACCAAAGCTCTCAAGCCTACTAACTGGAGGGTCAGAATCCTTGCACGGCCTTAAATTTAAGGAAATTGAAGGCCTCTTGTATCTTGAGTATGAAAGCTCAAGCTTTGGTCAGTTTTAGGTCTTAGCAAACATACACAGGACCTCAAACTGCTTGCAGAGAACTACCACTGCTTGTTTTAATTAGAATTCAAGTTCTCTCCTATGCTTGCAGCAGAAGCAGCAACCTGATCCTTAATGGATTAAACAAAACTGTTTTCTGTAACTCTGGGCTTTGTTTTGTTGGTTTAAGGATTAATCAAAGTTCCTTTGAGAAACTTAAAAGCAGCAATAAAAATGGCTCTTTTGTTGCTTTACATCTGAAGCTTACTCTTAGCATTAAAAATATTTATGGAAATCTAAACCTGAAAAGACAACTAGGTAGTTCCACAGTTCAGTTTTGTGACTCTACATGCACATTAAAAGAATAAACTTGTTAATTCAATGTGTTCACCACAAATTAGGAAGTTTTATAACCAGCACCGCCCCACTACAGGATCCTTTGATTGTGACACACAGGGGAAGAAAAATAAATCCAAATAAGCTAAGCATTAGTTCAGTCTTGCACAGCAAGAACCAAGAATTGAAAATTTGGTAATTTTACCTAAGTATCAATTTTAATGCAGGTGCTGTGTATAACGTCTGTGTATAAAGTAATATTTCAGCCAAAATCAAACCCTAAATTATTTAAAATATATTTTTCATAAAGTGCTGCACAACCATATAGCTGCCAGCCTCCAATGAAACCAGGACACCCAAGTAAAATTTTCCTGGTATTTACAGCTGGCATATTCTTCCTTAAATATAGAGTCCTCTCACACAGCATTCTGATTGTGGTTTCTGTTGTCCTCCTCCACAAAAACCACCACAGAATCATCTCTTGGCACACATAAGAAAAGAAACAAGTGATGAAAATTTGTAAATCAACTTTATTCAAGGATGGTTTAGGCATCGGCAATAGTAACTTCAACTTCTACTCCTGGCTCGATGCTGATGGAGGTGATCTGCTTCACGATCTCCGAAGGGCTGTGCAGGTCGATGAGCCGCTTGTGGATACGCATTTGGAAGCGATCCCAGGTCTTGGAACCCTCACCACAAGGAGTCTTCCTGGTAGTGATCCGCAGGGTCTGAAAGGTCAAACGGGGTATTGAGCTGATGCACTGAGAGGAGTAATCTACAATCACACGGAAAGATAATCGCCTACAAATACTGTATGGGATCTATGCCATTAGAAAGTTACCTATTAAGTTATAATAGATCTACTGATGTTAACACTCCTTCCCTACGTATTTAATTTCATTTAAAAAATGAGTTTGTTACTAAAATAAAGTGAACAGAAAAGCCCCTTCCAGATTCAACATGTTTTGCACTTAACAGTTACCCTAGGTGTCAAAGCAACTTGTGAAATCATCCTCTTACACTGGCTTACCCTCAGTTTAGTAGCTCAGCTTTTTACCCCACCTGCTCTTTAAAAAAGTGTATTTTTAAGCAACACAGTTGCAAAAAGAAAACCAACTTTTAAGACAGGGAAACAGCGTCAAGTACCTTGGTGGGCATGCGAACAGGTCCCTTCACCTTCAGGTTTTTTTCCTTAGCACCTCTGATCAAGTCAGCACAGACTGAAAAAAGACATGCAACAGCTCAGGTTTGCAAATATTTTACCTGCTTGATTTTTTGAGCAAGTATTTTAAACAAGATGTTGGCTCAGAATAGCGTATGAGTGATCACTGCCATTCATTTTAAGCGTTATCCTCATAGCCAACCACGTACAACTGGAAGTGTTGTGACACGATGAGCAAAGTCATGGTGCAACAATAATGAGAAGCCATTACTAGACGTTTAAACCATATTTAAGCTGTTATCAGCCTGAAGATCCCGCAAATAGTAACTTTTTTTACATTTTTATTATATGATTAAACACTGGCAAAGTTAGTTCCTAAACAAGATTTAATTTTTTTTAAAGAATGTTACACTTAACTCTTCATAACACAAATGACAAAATATGGAGAAACCAGTGCCTTTCAGTTCTTATACATTCAAAGTGTGATAACTACTTCAAAATTCTCCATAAGAACTAAAGGGAAGAAGGAGCTGCACTCTCTTGCATTAGTCATGACATAAGTTTTCCACATAATGAAAACCCCCAAAACACCAACTTTCATTAAAAATTAAATCAGAATTTACTTTCTGGTGTATGAAGCACTTTGGGTCGGCTTTGCAAGCTGAGGCACGCACAAAAAGGCAAACAGTAACACCTTTAATTACAACTGGTTTAAATACACTGTATTTTGCAATGCCTTGCATGGCACCTATTATTCACTACTTGACAAGCTCCCCAAGTAAGCAGAGAAGCACACTCACCCTTCTCCAGTGATTTTACATTGCGACTTGTCAAAGTGATTCTAATGCGATGAATTGCCACCTCTTGTTCCACAGGTGCTTTGCCAGTATCTTTAAACGCCTAAAATGTTGAAGTTAAAAGTATCAGACACTGCAGTGAACACTGACTAACACTATCCACTGCCTCTTAGAAACGGATCTCTAAAGTGTAAAGAACAATTTAGCTATGGGACTAGAAGAGCTATCTGAAGGGCAGCATGGTGGATATAATGGGAAGAGAATGAAAGGGCAAAGTCCTAACTCTAAGGAAAAGGAATTTTTTTGTGTCTAACTACACCTCAGGGTGGGAAGCTGCAAGCACACCCTTCCCTGTTTTGCCTATATACAGCTGGCACCAACACTCCTTTTCATAAAAAAAAAAAAAAAAAAATCAGTCTTCATGGATCTTACAACTTAACCTCACCACAAATGAAGCAGCAAAGACTTGATCAACAAACCTGCAACAACTCACTCCTCGAAAACAAAAAGGGCCACCTGGCCAGAAAGACTAATTCAGCCACTCAGGAAACTGATTTGAGGAGCTTAAGCAGTTAAACACTTGCAAATAATGGGGCATTAATGTGAGTTAATGAAATAGGAACAAAAATACGGACAAAGCAAGGTCTTAAGAGAAATGAAATATATATTTACATATGACTCTATAAAAATGTAAACAGGGGGGTTGCCCAGAGGATGGAGCCAGGCTCTTCTCGGTGGTGCCAACCAGTAAGACAGGAGACAACGGGCAGAAACTGATGCACAGAAGTTCCAGCTGAACACGAAGAACTTTTTTACTGTGCATGCGACTTAACAAGGGAACAAACTGCCCAGAGAGGCTGCGTATGGCGTATCCCTCACTGGAGATATTCAAGAGCCGTCTGGGCTCAATCCTGTGCCATGTGCTCTAGGACGACCCACTGCGCTCCCTTCCAACGTGACCTATTCTGTGGCTCTGTGAAACACGGCATGTCACACCGACGATGAGGCGCTGCCTGCCGCATTAACTGACCGCGTTTGCCAACAAGGGCGGCCTGTGAGGGCAGAGACACGAGGCCGGATCAGCGCCGCTCACGCCGG
>NW_005054305.1:10705431-10727224 GCF_000277835.1 Geospiza fortis
CAAGCCGTGCCGGCTCCGCTTCCTGCGGGCATCGATGGATGGATGGTGGCCCTGCAGTCTCGGCTCATGGCGAGCGGAGCAGGACATGGGGCCGGCACCTCCTGTGCCCCCTCCTCGGGCTTGGCCCTTCCCGCTCGGTTCCCGCGGGCATCTCGGGCTCCCGCTTGCTTTTTCCGGGAGATTCCGGCGTTCTGCTGGGGGGAGGGCCGAGGTTTGGCACACGGGCGAGGCTTCATCGCTTCCAGTGATACGAGCCCGTTCCCGTCTGAGCTTTTTATCTTCTTTCGTTACTGAAAGCGACAGGACGAGAGGACATGGTCTTAAGTTGTGCCAGGGGAGGTTTATGTTGGAATTTAGTAGGGATTTATTTATTCACAGAATGGGTGATTAGCCATTGGAATGGGCTGCCCGGGGAGATGGTGGGCGCTGCTCCTGGAGGTGTTTAGGAAGGGCTGGATGTGCCATGGCCGAGTTAGACGTGCTGGTGTTCGGGCACAGGTTGGACTCGATGGTCCCAGAGGTCTGGTCCAGACCAGTGTGAATCGGTCAAGTGGAGGTGTGAGAGCAGAATTTTAAGTAAAAGCGCTCGTTGTATTCATGCTTAAATTTAAGAACGTCAATTAATTTTATTTATGGAAGTTCCATTATCTGTTCAGTTTGGGCATTGGAGGGATATTTCTTACTGAGCATTGTCTTTGATTTGGCCGGGACAGTGGTAATTGTTAGTCCCAAACCAAGTGTTTTGCTGAAAAATATGTCTGTTTCAAGTTACTTCACTGGAGTAACTTGAGAAACTTGAAACTTCACTGGAGAACATGAGAAACATGTATTAAAATGGTATGATCACTGTAACTATCTTTTAAAATTAATAATTAAATTCTAATTTGGAGTTCTGTTCAGGAATCATAGACACGTGTAATGTTAACATAACTATTGCACCTCTGGAAGCTTAGTTATTACTACAGTTATTCAAGAAAGTTTGCTTGATATTGTAAGATGAGCTTATTTTCAGCTGTCATACTGAAATATACACTTAAATGTGTATTTTTTTCCCTGCCAGTTGCTTTAGATGTCTTCATTTGGTCCTTAAACCTCATGAGATGCAGTTAACTTTTATATGACAGCTATTCCATTGTTTAGGCTTGTTTGCCTAAACTTGGAATATTTCTACTCTTTGAAATCTCTAATTTACTAATATCTTTTTTGAAAGTACTGGAGGCTGTATAAAGCAGCTCCAAAAAATGTGGATAAAGAAGTTGTCATCCTTTTGCTGTTTCCTGAAATACAGCAATGTCTTTTGCCAATGGAGATCAGTACGTGAAAAATCTGTTTTGATGATACATTTCTCTGGTCTCTTGCTCCCTGCAATGAAAACATCATTTTGTTCTGGTGGTTTGTTTTGGAACCATTTAACAATTACATATATACTATTTTTGAACTCATACCCATGTTTATTCTGTTACCAGCTATTCCAGCTACTTCCTGAGGAAGTGTTCCATCTATAAGTGTTTTAAATTCATCACTCTTAAATACATGACCTCACAGTGATCATGCTGAAGCACTTAGTTTTCCAGTAATCCAGATGGTTCCCAATCAGCACCCTTGCTGCGCTATTTACTTAGAGCTTTTATGAATGTTCTTAGTAAACTTTATTTCCAGATAAAATCCTGAGTACCTTGCTGCCAAGAACTAATTCCTGTGGGATTCAATTAGAAAGATGTCTGACTGAGACAGACCTGTAGCCTTGGTTTTAATTTGCTTGCTGTGAACTGTAGGTGCACAACTGTGCCAGTTTCTCTCTGTGTCCTACTGAAAAAGTCAATGTGCAAATGTGTTATATTAACACTGTTCCTATTGTCCACCAAACAAATGCTGTAATTGCATGAGGAAAAAGTAATTCCGAAAATATATGTTTTCCATGCATTTAAGCTGTGTAATTTAAGTACAATTTGCTCATTTATTCCTTATTCCTATATGAAGAAGTTGGTTTGGGTTTGGTGTTTTTTTCCCTGGGATTAAGGCGAGGTTGACCGTAAGTGCCTGAATTTGTTCCTTTCTTACTTTTTTTCCTAGTATTGGCATTCCCTCAGCTTTCTTTGAGATTTTTCCTTTTTTTTCTGAGCTTCCTCAGATTTCTCAGAGCTTATGGAAAATCCACATTAACAGCACACAAGTCTCCTTTGCCAGCTCTTAAAATTCTTGGATGCAGGCTATCTGGAGCTGCTGATTTAAAAACCGCCTCACTTCTGTTCCTATGTTTAAGGCTTACCATGGCTATTGTTGGAATTTTCTGATATATGTTGTTTTTCTCCACAAATGTGCAACAGAAATTTATCTAAACTTTGTTTTCTCTGAAATATGCTATATATTAAAAAAATGCTCCTTCCTGCCATTCATGTGAGTAAAAAGCCATTCTAAATACAACTTTTTGTTTATCTTGTATTTTTTCATTCTTAGCCTCTAATTCATATTTTGTATTCTGCCTGGTTTTCCTCTGATTACATACCGCTTTTTGTGTAGGTTTTTCTCCCCAGACAATGGTAACTTTAGTTGAGAGATTGTGATTCTGTGACTTAAATTAATACCCAACAGCCTGTGCTTTTTAGGTGAAGTTTCCAGGAATGTTTCCCTCATGTCAAGTAATTAAGAGGATCAACTATTAAGAAGCAAGACATGTTCTTGACATGATTGAGTAGTCTGTAGCAAAAAGTACTTGATACCTAATTTAATGATTTATCATGCAGAGTATCAGTCCATGTGCATTCATGATACTTTCTGACTTTTGGTTTGGGGTTGGCAGATCACAGGGGATTTTTTTTTCTCTCTTCCTTTGACTAGTTTGTCCTTCAGAAGAGTAAATCCTGGGATGATTCTGTCTATGTGACAGAAGGAGCATGTGCTGTAGTCAGTCAGGTCTTTTGTAGTAACTTAGTGAAATGCAGATTTTTCTTGTCTCCTGGTGAATGTTGAACCTTTCTGATGCACTTTTGGCTGGGTCAAAGGACAGACTTACTCTCCAGGCTTTGCAGCTTGGGTTATGAACACTATCCATTTTTTTTAGTAGATTTATTCTGCTTGTTTCACACTGGTGGCTCATGGATGGTTTTGGCAGAGCTCACAGCAGCTTCCTTAAATCTGCTGTGTCACTTTTCATAGTGGTTCTTTCATGTGGGCAGCTCCCTGGAAGCTGTCTTGGTTGTGCCAGCCTAATACCTCTAATATTTGCTTTCAGTGGTGATTAACATATTGCTATTTACTTGTAAATCACTTCCTTCTCCAAGGTCATTGGGATCTGAACACACTTCTAAGGGTTTTGTTTGAGCTTCTGGTCTTCAATACCTGTGAAGCAGGATCATAGGAAGCAGGCTTCCATGAAGGTCATCAATAGATGGTTGAGTTCACTAAATCACTCAGGAGAAATCCAATGAAATCTATTTTCAACCCTTTTAAGAAACCTACATTTAAGACCAAGCAGAGGCTGTAGGCTATCTGCTGATCCTCTTGTGTTTCTCAGTTGTCTCATGTTGCAGAACTTTCATCCAAGTTCTTTGCTCAGTGATTAGCTTTCTCTACAAGTGCCTGGGCTACTGGAACTTCAGAAAAAATCTAAAAAATACCTAAACTAAATTGAAAAATACCGTCCTTTAAAAGACTGATTAGTGTAGATGGGTAGCTGCTAATGGGTATTGCTCTCTGCAGGTAGCAGGCAGACAGAATGCACAGCTGGAGTTCTCATATTGCACCTCGCTTGTCCATTTTACATTTTCTAAATTTTCATGCCAGTTCTATCATAAGGCTCAGCATATGAAAATGCAACCACCCCTCAAAATTGTAGGCTGTCTTTACCTTAAAAAGTCCTCATGTAAGCATGGAAAACATGAGCTAGGTCTGTGATTCAGAAAAAGAGCAACTGTGCCTTGATGGAATCCTTTGCTGTTGACAAACATTGCCACAAATATTGATTGTTAGGAGATTGTTTTGTGGGCAACTTAAACTTCATCAAGTTCTTTCTAAATGTGTGGTTTTTGTCTGGCAGATAATACACTTGGCTTCTAATATCATTGATGTGATTAGAGCAAAACTTCTCCCTTGTCAGCCTGTTCTGCCTTGTTTTTCTGACACAGGTCACTGTGACAAAAAATACAAAGCTGCTGATAAATTACAGCATTTCTAGTGACATTGAATCTGTGATACATCCTTACAATATGTCTTCAAACACTTGGGGCTGAAACAGCATTGTCCATCTGGGAGGCTTTCAGGAGGATATTTGAATTCATCCTGTTCTAGTTCAATCTTAATTTTTTTTTCAAATTCATGAATTATGTGTTCTCTGCTTTCTTAGAAGAATGTTTTCTCTCTACTCTTTGTTCTGCAGATGTGATGCTTCTGTCAAATTTGTAACAATGACAAAAACACCTTTGGCAGAAAATGACTCTGTAACTCACACAGCCTTGATAGCAACTAAGGTGGTTTATTGATTGGCAACCTATAATATGCTGGTAATCAATGAACTATATATTGTGGGTCAGTATCAGCACTACAACAGAAATCAGAATACAAGAGGCTTACAAACTGCTGGTAAGCACCTACAAGTTTCATACCCTTCTACAACTGATCCCACTGACATGGTCACACATTTCTTACATGCACTTCCACTCTCTTGCAAGAAATGTGCATTAACATACACAGTCCCACTTTTGGAAGCCTGTGCAGCCATTCCACATACCAGGAGGGGTGTGGGTCTCTACTATTCCTTCATCCTGTCAGTCCCCCTAGTCTGTACCAGCAGTGGGGTGGCAGCTGCTTACCATGTCTGATGAGGAGACTCTTAGAAATATTAGCACCTGCTGCAAGTTTTCTTCTAATAATCACAAATTCTCATACTGTTTTTCAAGCTTTTTTTCCCCCTCAGAAGGCTCTTGTTAATCTAATTCCCTGGTTAGCATTTAATCTGGGTGGTCATTGTCTTAAGCAAGCTTTGTTATTGTTAATTTCCTCTTAGTGTTGTCAGGTTTTGGGCAAGCATCCTCTCAGAACATGCCAGTTTGGGTATTCTGTTCACACCCACTATTTATACTTGCATTCCTACCCTATCACCTGTCGTTATCCAGGCCAGGTTATCAAGAGTGGGGGCATGCAATTCCTGTACAAAAAATCCCCAGCATCAGCCCAGTAAAAGCAGAGCTAGTGGGCATACAAACAGAACTGTGGGATTTTTGCATCCAGTTTTCAGTTTAGAAATCACCTCAGACGATTTCATGTGGGTAAAAGTAAGTCAAGTACAAAAAAAATAATAAACTACACAAATCTCTCCAGTCTGGATTTGGCCACTTGAGGCAGCACCACTTGGCACTGTTTGTTGTGGTCTTTTCACTTTGTGAAAGTAATTCAAGAAGACTGCAGTAGTTCTTAGAACACATTGAAGACTTGCACCTACTGAAATAATATCTATGTGACTTATTGAACAGAACAAGCTGTTTTAACACCAGAATTGGCTGGTGGCTTCCAGGACACAGATTGTTTTGCTGCTCTTACCTCACTGGCTTCTCTATGGATGCTTTGTACTGGCAGTGTTTAGGCACTGGTGGCACATACTGGTGCATGCAAACTCTCACGAGACTGTGCTATGAAAGACTTTGGAGTTGTCTTTCCTCTTTGTGTCTGCCTCCTGCAAAGACTTTGTGGGAAGCTGCCAGCCTCAGGGTATTAGCATGGTTGGATGTCTGTCCTGGGAGGAAAAAATGGTGTTTAATTTTACAGCAATTCTGTTTACCAGTGTATGTAACCCATATACACGTTTGCCCATGTGTTTTAGAGCCCAGATATGAGGTTGCTGATCATGGCTTTTTTCATCCAAAGACCAGTTTAATCTAATGTAATTCTTTGGCGAGACAGAGTAGTAGGGAATTGTTTCACGGGGCTTGTGCTGCTTCTCTGTCATGGAACAGGGATAATTTAAGGAATGGTTCTGGCCTCACACTGCCTTATGACTAGAAGAAAAATTTCTCTTGAAGTGGAATGCATCACTCCCTATGTTTGCAGGTTTTTATTTGTGAAAAGTTTTTCCTCATCTCTTTAGGACTGGTGTCTTTTTGTGATATTCTTGATCCAACGAGTTTTCAGATGGTGAATGTATGCAAGCACAAAATTTAACAAATGCTTGCCACAGATGATGAAGAAACTTAAAGCAAGGGGTGATTTCCACCTTGATGTTACAGGACTATTAGAGCCGGATATTAGTTGCAACTTGCAATTTTATCTAGATTACATCCAGGTGTCAGCCTTCTGTGGAACTTGAGGTGCCCTTCCCAACCCTGGCATCTGGAAAGAAAGATTAAAGCCAATTCAGCAATGCTTCTCCTGTTGTGACCTGACCTTCTGTGAACTAGCCAAGCTAAATTACTCAAAACCTGACAGAAACAGGAATAGTAACATAGAACTTAGGACCTGGAACTAAAGGAGATACTGTGGTGTTAAAGATGTGCTTTAGAAACAGGAGTCAGTAGCCACTGAGGAAATCATCACACTGTGATTGCTCAGAACAGCTGGTCAGATCCACAATATAACATGAAAGTGATCCAAGAGGCATCAAATATGAAGAAGTTTTGGTTTCAAAGGGTTTACTGACTTCTCCACAAGGCTAATGTGGCAAAGTGGCAGCTGCAGTTTACTGCATGGAAGTTATGAGGTCGCAGTAGCAGGGCCAGAGCAACAACCAGAGAGTTTGTTATATCGTTCATAGAAGGCCCAGAAGTTTTGTTTAAGAGAACATCTTACTAGTAGATTACAGCAAGTCTATTAAACTTATCTCTCGCCTAAATGCATGCTAGAAGTTCCTACTTCATAAAAATGGGGCTTGTGCATGGCCTTTCACACCAGTCTACAAAGTGTGGTTGTAAATGTGGAATATAGTTTGCTCTATTTTTCCCCTAGGAAATGATATAAAACAGAAAAGTATTTTTTCCCCTGCAGCAATCACTTAAATTAATGTACACTAATGTGAAATGATTGCACATCCGACATTCCTGCCTCCATGCACAGTGAAATCCCCAGCAACAGATCTTCCAGATCAAGGGAAGCAGTATTTCCTACAAGTTTAAAACTGAGGAAGAGATAGTATTAACATTTATTAGGGTTGTGGTCAAGCATTCAATTTTTAGGCAAATAAAATTAAGTGTTGTGTTAAACATAGAAGGTGGGTTTGAGTATGGTACCTATATCCCCTGAAAAAAATTCATAAATATTAATACTTGTCATTTTTTCAGCATTATGACCTCAGGTATTTAGTTTATGTATGAAACACGTAGGTTTAAAAATACTGTTTCAACAGTTATGACTGTTGGAAGTTGTTTCTGAGAGCATCCAGCAGTCACTTCATCTTACCAATAGCCCCTTACCACACTGCCACAGGTGTATTTCCTTTCTGAGAATCCCTTACCTGTTCAAAGAAATAACTGATTCTTATACTCTCATGAAATGTTCCTGGCGTGAGGGAGAGCCAGTCCCTTTGTTCTGGCAAGAACAAATGCTTATGCTAATACCTAGGAATTATTTCTCATTTTTCCTACCAAAAAAAAAAGGCAAAAGCAGCAACATACCTTTGATACAGAAAATGGAGTTTGTTACTCTTAAAAATCTTTCATACATAAAGGAAATTTCTTTTCTAATGAAAAATCTACCATTTCTTGTGTACTACCATACATTGCTAAGTCATTGGTGCTGCTTAAATATAGCACTAACTAATCATAATTAGTAATAGTGTAATCATAAAGAAAAGGAAATTTTAAAGCCCTCTCAGACGGTCTCAGGACTGGTAATGGTTTGCAGAACCATTAAAATAAAACAAGTTTTCAAGATCAGTTGGGGTTTTTGGGGGCTGGGAGCGAGAGGAAGTCTATGCTTCATTCAGCAAACCAAGAGACTACTCTGACCTGGTGGAAACAGGTGAGCACTCTGAACTGAATCAGTGCCCTTCTCTAATGTTAAGCACTAGTTCAAGACCTTAAATTATGTCATGCAGGACCCTGACAGTCCAGTGGGCAGGTATCTCCAGCATACAACACAGAAAGCCACACACCAGTATAAACTTAGTTTTCAGTGAGAGCTTCACTGATTGAAAGGGTTGTAGCAAATAGGTTTGGATTTTGGGATGTCTCCTCTCTGCCTGTCTCTGGCTTATCTCCTTGCCTCCTCCAGCCCCCTCCCTTGTCTCTCTGAGCAAATGGATCTTTTGCTGTGATCAGTCAGGTAGTGCTGATTTTTCATGATCATGACACTTTTTCAAATGCTGTTTGCAATTCATTATACAACTTTTTAAACAAACAATGCAACCATGAAAACTTTTTTAAAAAATTTACTACTAACTACATTTGTTTCCTCTGAAAGTCAGCTGTTGGCAGGAATGATTTATTAAACTTTAGGGATATCTCATTTTCCCCTTTCAATAAGAAAACATTTAATAGAAATCATTTCACTCCTAAAAGCTGTACAAGGATTGACAACTTTATGGGAGGTCTGGAGTTCTGTAACCTTCTTAACAAAGAAAAATCAGTGTGACATTCATCTATTGGCATGTTAGTGCAGTGATACATTCCTTCAAAAGCTTTGCATGTAGCTTTTGTGTTATCTGTAAACCATTTTATTGAAACTATTAATTAAGAGAAAAACAAGGATGTGGAAAAGGTGTATGGTATCTCTCTAAACTTATTGTATTATGTAGTATATACTGTAAACTGCTATTAAAAAAGAAATCCAGCCTCCCCAGCCTCCCCTTATTTACATTCAGCTTTTTTACAATCTCTGTTCAGGTGCAACTTTGTATACTTGTCTCTGGTACAAGCTTCATTTGTGCCATATCTGAATCAAAACCCTTTCACCATTTTTAAGTGGTCAAGAAAAATACATGGCTTGAAAATAAAACCGGTTTTCCTTCTGCCCTTGTGGAGGGAGTGACTTAAAAAGAACTGGACATTTACATTTCCAATTTGCAGCCTACTTTGCTCTTTGTAGCCTGGCACATGTGCAGTAGAATATTTATTAAGTTATGAATTGCTCTATTATCCCAGGTGCCCTGCAAAGGCAAATGCAATCACCTCCCTGCTCTGCTGAACACTTGGGCTATTGAACTTCAGGCTGGGTCGACAGCAGAACTCAGCCTCGTGCTCAGAGAAGTCCAGGGCTGGGTGGTGGTGCCTCTGCTGTCAAATTGTCCCATGGCATCCCTAGTTACTGGCAGGCTGGGATAGATGCCAGTAAACTTTTTTGTTCCGTTTGCCTTCTTTAACTGCTTTTAAGGCTTTTCTTTGACAGGCAGACAAATATTTGGCAGCTGGGTTAACTGAAGCATAGAAAGAGCCTCTTTGAGCGCTGCATGAAGGTATTTGCAGCAGATAAATAGCTAGAACAAAGTAAAACTAGAATATTCCACATAGAGTTAATTTAAAAAATAACAATTTCCTATCCCTATTTTCACCTTTGTTGTAGCAGATGAAATTATGTGCACAGATACTAACACTGCAAAAAATTGATACCTGAGTCAAATAGTAAGCATCCACTTAAGTCCCATTGAATTTACAAATGTTTGTGGTATATTGTATGAAACAGTTTTTGTTTTCTTTGCTGTGGTGTATCTTACCACAGAATACAGAAGCAACTCATACTTCTTCAGACTTATGTTTTCATGCTTCTCATCCTACCTTCTGAATTGACTATGTGCCCCCTTCCAAGTTATATAGTATTTCTATTGTTTGAAAATAGTGATGTTATCACTTTCTTTCTGGATTGAGGTAAAGCACAATACAAAAAAAAAAAAAAAGTAGAAGGAGGAGCAAACAACAGAACAAGCCAAATAAAGAGCATAGCATCAAGCATTGTATCTTATGCTAACTCCTTTTAAAACCTATAATGAAATGTCTCTTGATATTTCTACTTGGGATCCAAATATACTAAACCTTTAGCAATAGCTATAGTAATTGAAGATTAATATGGAATTATGGGCTTCAATGATTTTTCTTTTCCTTTTTCTCATTTTTCCTAGAAACTGTTTATTATAATTGCATTGTTCCCATGCTTCTAGCCATCTTTTCTTGTCTTTCTTGTAATCACTTGACTGCTAAAAGAATTGTTGCACTTCACAGAACTCAGGATAGCGTAGAAGTTCCTTTTCATTGTAAGGCATGAAAAAAAAATAATTTTGACCTAAAACCATTCCAGCACTAATTAGTATTGGCTTTTATCTGGGGATTCAGTTTGAATTAGGTAAAATTATATAAAATAATTTCTACATTAAGTGCATCCTGTCAAGATTTACACATGAGCCCATTTGAAGAAGGAGACATGTCAGGGGAGATTGGGATGGTGAATGACATTTTTTATAAATAAAAGAAAAAAAAGGCCAGAATCAGGACTTTTAAATCATGCTTTCCCTTAGTGGACAATACTGTCTGTATAACCAAGAAAGCACAAAATACAACACTGTAATATGGATAATATGTCCAGGGCTACTGCTGTTAGTTAGTACCCATGAGAATGGAAGCACTTTCTAGTATCTTCTTTATATATACTTTCCAAAATTAGGAAATGCGACCAGATTTGGTAGTTAGGTACTGGGAGATTAATGAGAAAGAGCTGAGGTTTCCATGCAGGCTGTGGTTACCCCAGACTGCTATGAGGCAGGAGCTAACCCACCCAGTTTTGAATAGTTAGCTCTCAGTGCTGCAGAGCTGGAAGTTTGAAAGGCAGCTTGTGCTGCTTAGGGACTGAGAACATAAAACAAAACAAAAAGCTCACCTTGAGAAGCTGGCTACTGTGACATGGCATCCCAGGGTCCCAGAAACAGCACACAACACATTAAAAACAAAACCCAAAACAAACAAATAAACAAACTAAACTAAACTAAACACCAGAATAGTTGAGTTTCCAAGGAAAATAATTATATCAAGCTGTGAAATTTGGTTAATATTAAGATAGATCTGATCTGATTTTGAGATCTAATCTGATCTTAATAGAAAGACCTGACCTTTACATTTACCAGCTGGAAGAAATGAGGCTTTGTTCCTTCCCCAGAACACAGTTAAGATGAGTGGTGATTCTTATTTGAGGAGGAGATTCTTATTTGGAGATTCTTATTTGATGTTCTTAGCATCAGATAGCCTTGAATAGATCATACCTGGCTGTCAAAGCCATTCCAATACCACAATTCCCAGACTTACACTTGCATTATCTGAATCTCTGCAATACTTCAATAAATCTTCTGTTTAGGCTGATCAAACTGCTGGCAATCAGTTCCAGAAACAAAGAGAATAAATAAACTAGGTACAAGTAGCCCTTAAGGTTTATAACTTAGAACCATGTCTTGCTAACCATATGGAGCTGTGTTGCATACCTATGTATGGGCAAGGAGAGAGAAAGGACAAAACCAGTTTACAGAAAGGGAAAAATCTGGATGAACAGAATCCCCTTAGAGTTGTGACACAGTTGTCTGCAATTGCTCTGCTAGCATCATGTGCCTTCTACTGAAAGTTTTTTGGGGGTATGCAAGTGTGACAAAGTTAATAGCAAAGTGCAGCTACACTCATTAGCTCATTCCAGCTTCAGAAGCAGGAAAGAATCTTTTAAAAACTTGAAGCGGGGTCCAGATAAAGAAATCAAAAAGGAAAAAAGTCTGGTGGATTACATATAGAAATAGAGAGGGGAAAAAAACCTTCAAGGAACTAACATAAACTCCATAATTTCTTATTTTCAGAATATCAAGAACAAGAAATCTGCCAAGACTCGCTGGCAGATCTATTGATGTCAGGTTTTTAAAAGAAAAACAAAACAAAGCAAACAAAAAACCCCCGAAAGCAAGATCAATACTACCCCCACCTAAACATTTTCACCTGTTTCCCCCTCAAGACAACAAAGCCATTGTAAAGAAGCAGAGTTCTCTTGCATGTACATTGTCCTTGAAGGAAACACAAAATAGGCTCAAGCTAGAAGGATTTTTGTAGAAATCAGGAGATGTCTGAAATTCAAACCTCTATTAATGTTATTATTGAGGAAGGAGACGCATCAGGGGAGATTGGGGTGGTGAATGCCATTTTTTATAAAATAAAAGGAAAAAAGGCCAGAATCAGACCTTTTAACTCATGCTTTTTATAATTGGAGAACTTCTGTGCTTAGAAGTGACCTCTGGAGACTGTCTGGTCCAACCCCTCCAAAACAGGGTCAACTAGAGCTGCTTGTTCTGTACCACATCAAGCTGGGTTCTGAGTTTCTCCAGGGATGAAGACTCCTTAACCCTTCTGAACAACCTGCTCCAGTGTTTGACCATTTTCGCAGTAAAAATGTTTTCTCTTGCATTTAAATGGGGTTTCCTGCCCTCCTATTTGTGTCCATTACATGTAGTCCTGCCACTGAGGAGCACTGAGAAGACACTGGCTCTGTCTTTCTTGGATGATAAATACTGCCTCCTATCAGTATTTCTTCAAACTCGTAAGATCCCCCTGAGCCTTCTTTTTTGAGAGTCAGCGCTCCCATCTCTCAGTTTCTCCTTGCATGCAGAGGTTCCAATTCTGTGATCAGCTTAATGGCCCTTTGCTGCACTCCTGGTCCAGTACATCCGTGCCTTTCTTGTTCCGGCAGAGCCCTGACACATTGCCCCGCATGTGTCTCACCGGGGCTGAGTGAACGATTATTATCTTCAATAATCTCCTGTAGCCGTGCTGGAAGAGCCGGCAGCAGCCTCCGGAGCGCACCCCAGGTGCTGTTGGCCGCCTCTGCCGCAAGGGTGCATCGCTCGCTCACGTTCTGCTCGGGGGCTGCCAGCAGCTCCAGCTCCTTCCTGCAGAACTCCCTCCCAGCCCTTGGCCCCGGCCCGTCCTGGTGCACGGGTCAGACGCCGCAGCTCCGTGCACTGGTTGCCATCGGCAGATTTCTGCAGCTTGGTAATGTCTCTGAACACCAGCACAACCACCCAAGGTATTGCCTGCTCCGTCCAATTCTGTATCACCTGCAAACTTGCAGAGGGCGCTCCATCCCATCATCCAAGCGCTCGCTGCAGATGTTAGCCAGCCCAGTGCCGATCTCTGGGATTCACCACTAATGATTGGTCTCCCACTGGACTTCGTGTCACTGATCACAACCCTTTGAGCCCAGTAGCTCAGCTAATTTTCAGTTTTCACTATTTAGTTAGTACTTCATCAACTTCTGAGGATGTAATGGCAAACAGTGCTAAAAACCTCCCTAAGGTCAAGATGAACAACCACTGCCCTCCAGCAGCCAGTAATCTCATGGCAAAGGGCTACTAAGTTGGTCAAGCATGATTTCCTCTTCATCAATCCCTGATGACTACTCCAAATCACTTTTTGTCCTTCATATATTTGGCAATGATTTCCAGAGTTATTTTTTTCCACCAGTTTTCCAAGGATTTAGATGAGGTTGACCGGCTGTAAGTTTTCCAGATCCTCCTTCTTGGCCGTCTTGCAGACAGGAGTTACATTTATTTTCTTTCAGACCTCAGAATTCTCTCCTGAGCACCATGACCTTCCAAAGACAACCTAGAGCTGCCTAGCAAAGGCATTGGCAAGCTCCCTCCACATTTGTGAGTGCATCCCATCAGGGCCAATGAACTTCTGTACACCTTTTTTGTTTCAGTGTTCCCTAACCTGATCCTTCTTTATCAATAGTAAATCTTCTTTGCTTCAGACCCCACACTGGTCTCTCAACTCTTGCATATTTATTATTTATGCTTGAGTTTAATCAGGAGCTCCTTGTTTATCCTTGGAGGCACCCTGTCACCTTTACCTGATTCCTGCTTGTGGGGATGGACCAATCTTGAGCTTGGAGAAGGCAATCCTTGAAAATCAACCAGGTGTTGCTGGCCCTTCTTCTCTCCAGGTTCATATCCTGGGGAAGTCTTTAAAAAAATCAATTTCCTAATTCCATGAGTGACATCTGTACAAGATACACTAGCAGATTCTATATTAAAGGAAATAACAGATACATAGAGATGATTTGTTTAGAAGGAGCCAATATTGCTTTCATTGGAAGAATTGCACTTCACAGTTATGTTGGATTGTGTTGGAATTCCTTAGGAGCAGTGACAGCATGTTGATAAGGCACTGATTGATATGTTCCCTCAGGGTTTCCAAAGGTATTTTAAAAAATCCTTCACTACAGACCTTTGAAAGGTACTAAGCAGCCACATTTAGGAGAGAAATCCCGGGGCTGGGTAAGTCAAAGATAGGCACAGAGGGTAAAACTGTCAGTTCTCCCAGCAGGAGAAAGTGCCCACTAGTGTTTCAGGGGATCCTCTGCTGCCCAGCACATCCACAAATGAAGTGCAAGCTGGAGAGCCAGAATATAAACAAATTTGCTGATGGTGGAGTTATTTATTTGCAAGGGCCAACTACAAACTGGCAGAAAGAAATTCAAGGTATATTGGTGTAAAGTGAGGCAAACAGGCAAACTTCCCATCTTACATAGAGCCAAGCATTCTGAGCTGTTAGGCTAGAGATATTTCTTGATTAGTATCAACTCAGAGCTCATTAGCAATCAAAAAACAAAACAAACCTTTGAAGTTAATAAAACAGAGACCATCATTATGGCAGCAGAGTATGGTGTGCCTGGATCTTGAGTGCTGTGCAGAGTTCTCTCTCACACTATCAAAAGAGAACCCCATAAAATTGACAGAAACATCTGCAGAGCTGATTATACTTCAAGAGTAGATCTTGGCCATTCAGTATCCTTCTGTCAAGTACAACAGAGAATTTGAAGGGTGCTTGATTTTTCACAGAGGCTCAAGTAGCACTTGTTGATGCTAAAGTATCATTAAGCAAAAAATCACAGGTTTCTAGCAGTATAAACAGCAAGCTTCCTAGACTGGCAAAATAAATACAACACAAGCATTTAGAAACTACTAGAAGAAATTAATTTTTTATTATTTTCAAAGCTGCAAAACATTTTTATTGCTTGATATTGAGGTAAGGCACGTCAATGGCTTTATCTAAAATTTTATCTTGCATGCCTTCAGCTAATAATATCAAAAGGTAACTGGCTTATTATCATAACTTCTATAAAACAACTTCTTTATTAAATAAGTTACACAATACACACACACAAAAAGTTCTGGTTCCATAGCATAATTATTTTGACAGAGAAACACAGGAAACTTTTCCCAGAATTTACTTCAGGGTTTTTTATTCTAGCCAGCATTTTCTATTTCCACTTAAGGGGGACAGAAGACCAAGAAATAGTTAAGCTTAGATATGCTTTATAAACCATTAATTTCAATTACCAGCCCAAATACCATAAAGACCTACAGAATCATCTCAAATTCACATAGTTGCTCACTTCCAGGATTTCACAGGGCTAAGAACAGATGTGTGTCAGAAATCAGGAAACTGGCTCAATTCCTTTGGGACTTTTTTTTTTTCCAGAATGGAAGCAGGGGGGAGGGAAGGTAAAGAAGAAAAACAATTTGACTGAAACATCACTCTTTCTCCTGTCTTAAAAAGAAGCAGAGGCTTTGAGCAGAATGGCAATATCAGCTACAGCAGGCAGCTCCAGATAAGGGTGCAGATGTACAATTATCAGTTCTGATAAGTCAGGGATCAGAGCTTTTTGTCTTCAGCGTTGCCTACAGCACTTCCTTTCCCAGACACACTACAACCAGATTAGGAAAGATAGCAGATAAGACATAAGCAGTGCACAGGATAGTTCAATAGTGTATGCTTTGAGCACCAGCAGAGGAACATTTTTACTGCTGTAAGTAAACTTCCTTTTCAGTACTTCCAGTATCTTGTCCAATACTGAGCCATGCATTATAAGGCAAAATAATCCTCACTTAACCATTCTTTTCCCCCTTCTTTTTTAAACTTTATTCTGCACAAAATCTTCTTATAATGCTTCAAAATTTACAGTGTTCCAACTAGCAAGTTGCTAATGACACACCTGGTAGCAGGGAAGTCTTATAAAAGGACAAGTTGTTAATGTAACTTCTTACTCTTAGTAGCCTTAGACTGACAAAAAGGTTCTTTATTTCAAGGACTATGTAAGTAGTTCACATTTTCCATATCAGAAGCAGCATACTTACTGAAATTAGGTACATCTAAGAACAAGTTAAATAGACCACTGACTCTTTGTATTTCTTTTTCTGCATTCATTGATTTGTAATACATACTCATTCCTTGGTTAGTGAAGAGGAAAAGCTGAAGTGCACTACCCTAGCTGGTGTCAAGAACTACTCATATTTGACATTTTAAAAATACCAAAAGGTATTATATATAAAGAACCTTCCAAAAGCAGACCCTTGTTTGTACTTCTCTTACTTACAACCAACATTTTTTCTGCACATCACATTTCCTAGTGAGCAAGGCAGCACACAACACATCAACCAGAAAAAAAATGTGTCTGCCAACATCATCTTTGCCACTATCCCCTTCCAGGGTAAAACCCCACAGTTTCATTAAACCTCTTTATTTTTAATTTTCCTATATCAAAATAGTTCAGGGTATTTTTTTCCAGTATAAAAAACAGCAACAAAACTTTTAGATCACACAGTGGCTGAATTAATTACATTCAGAGGAAGGATAGAGGGAAAGAAAAGTTGACAAAAGGAACGTAAAGAGTCCTGAGTTTTCCTAGAGGCTCTGCTTGAGGGCCCTGAGGCTGGGGAGCAGCTGGTCTGCACGCAGACGCTCCTCTGCGTTGGCCTTCCAGCAGCAGCTGATGATGCTGTGCAGTGCCTGGCCCACGGGAGACTCGTGGAACTCCCCGGCAGCCAGCGAGGGGCGCAGGTTGTAGGCGACCACGGCGTAGAGCACGTGCTGCCGCTCGCCCAGGTACGGCTGCTCCCGCGTCACCATCTGCCAGAGGGTGATGGCAAACGAGTAAATGTCGGCTTTGGCAGTGACCCTCTCCCCCTTGAGGAGCTCAGGGGCACGGTGTGTGTACGTGCCCCCTTGCTGGCAAACGCAGGCGCTCTGGGACGAGCCCTTCTCCAGTTTCTGGGAGCACCCAAAGTCTCCAATCTTGCACACTCCCTGCTCAGTGATGAAAACATTTGCAGGTTTCAGGTCCAAGTGCACGATGTCCTGCGAGTGCAGAAAGGCTAAGCCTGTCATGATGTCACAAGAATAGCACACAGTCTCTTCCATGCTCAGGACCTTCCCTCCACATCCTTCTTCCTCATCCTCCCCCTGTCTCCATGCATCCCCAGTGCCATAAATGACATGGTGCAGAGTGATGTTACCCACATACTCCATGATGATGGTGCCCAGGCTGTTCTCGCTGGCTGGGGCACAGGTGCTGGCAGCCACCACACGTACCACATTGTCGTGTTGGAGCTGGGCCACGTTCAGCTCAGCCCAGAAGCTCTGCCGCGACGCCAGCCGGTTTTTGCTGCTCTTCTTCACCTGCTTCACAGCCACTGTTGCACCATGGTAGGTGGCTTTGTAGACAGAGCCAAAGCCCCCAGATCCCAAGGGCTGCAGGAGGCAGAGCTGCTCCCAGTCAATGGAGCACCAGGACAGGCGTGAGGGCAAGCGGCGAGTCCTGGCTGAAGAAGCTCCCCCCAAAAAGCTTTTGCTGTCTTTGCCAGGGATAACTAAAGGGCTGCTGCAGGGGCGCAAATTCGCAGAGGGGGAATACTCAAAAGAAAGAAAACAATTAAGAGGAATAGGTGATGGCATAATATGAAGGAGAAAACAACAGGCAGCTACTAAGACAGAAGACTACAAAGCTTCCCTGATAGAAAGGACTGTAAACCAGCTTCCAAAGCCTTTTATCCTCCCTTCACCATTTTCCCTCCCTCCCCCAAATGAATTGCATCTGTCCCAACTGTCAGAAGCAAATCAGGTTCACCTGGAAACATTCTTCTCCAGCCCTGAAGCAAATCTCTAGAAAATCAAGGCAAACAGATTTAAAGCTAAAAAATTATTAACTCATAAGTATTTCACATAATTTCTAATCTCAAAAGAAAAAGAAATATGTTCTACCCATTGAATGCCTCGAGCAAAATGCCCCAGGAGTAAATAAAGCAGTGACAGGTGATTGCATTTCACTGTGGCTCCAGGCAGGAATGAGCAGCATCAGGTGCATTAAACAGCTCAAAGTCTTTGTCAGTGGAAGCAGCTGAGGTGATGAGTGCTATGTTTGATGATGCTATGGCAGGCATAAATACAAAACTGTGTTTGTAGGACCCTACCACTTAAACATAACTGGGACAAGGGGCCTGGTTTGGGTGCTCAGCTTTGCCCACACAGTACTGCAATCTTAATAGCAGCATAAAGACAAATTATTGTTGTGCATCATCCTTTGGATACAGTAACTAGAATTACATGTAAGTATTTGGTCATCTTCCCATCACATCCCATTCAGTACTACAGGTGTGTATTTTATTTCTGGATCCTTCTTAGAAAAATTATTGCTGAATTTACAGAGCTGTTCTGGCAGAAATCAAAGAAACATAATTTTGTGTTAGTGGTCCATGTGGTTTTTAAGGAGCTTTTTAAAATTTTGACCATCTCACATATTTGCAGTGCTTGTGCTAACTGCCATAGTGTTTGGTACCAGCTGTACTGCTCAGATAGCAGAGCACCCTTATAGGATTAAGGATTTTTGAATATTCCTGTATCTTTCTGTACATGTTGACAAATATCTTAGAAAACTTGGAAGCCATTTCCTACCTCCTCACTCTTCAGAACCTTCCTCTGGATATCAGATTTTTCAATACAGATTCTGCCATGGAACTTCAGACTGACAATGGCTCCTTCTCCAGGGTTTCTCTCTGGTGGGCAGGACTAACTCTGCAGGTGGTCCTGGTGGTTTTTTTTGTTTTGTTTTTGGGGTTTTTTTTTTGTTGTGTTTTTTGGGGTTGTTTTGTTTTGTTGGTTTTTTTTAATCTGGATGTGTATAATGTGGACTACAGGCCGCTGAGAGGGGGTTTCAAGAGTACCTAGACCATGTGCAAGCAGAACTGGAGTGTTCTCCTCCTTGAGATGAGTTCACTTTTTCACCCTAACACACAAACCTGATGTCCCAAAGTGATCTCCTGACCCTCCCTGAACTCTAGATCAGCTGGACCAGGGGGTCTCAAAGACATCACTCTCAGTGAATCAGTGATAGAGATCTTCCCCAGTACTGACATTTAGGATAATCAGGAGAAATTTGCCACAGCAATTCACAGGGAAACAAACTCGGACCACAGCTGAGTGGGAATGGAGAATGTGGGTTATCATCTGGCAGTATGGACCAGGCTGGGGAAGATCTAGATGAACAGGTGCTAATAGGACTTGATAACAAGTGAAAGTGCAAAGACTAAGGGATGCCAAGAGACCTCCAAGGGCCATGGGTGGGACAGTTCCTGCACAGGGGGCTGCCTGACAACACAAGGCTCCTCTTTCCTGGCCCCTCCCAGAAGGGACTGTGGCAGTGCAAGAGGCCCCTGGACCCATCAGGTGCTGCCACAGCCCATTGTACAGCATGAGCCAGCCAAGAAATATCCTACTGCTACCCCCACTTTGGGGCATTTCTCTGGCTCATCATCAGTTACTCAGGGATGTTTTGGGGGTGGGGAAGGACCAGAGGATCTTTAGTGTGGTTTTAAATATGCAGTGAAATAAGCAATGGAGACAACAGGTATTAACTTTGCTTTCTTGAGCAGCACTACGATGTTAAGCCTGTATGTAAAGTTTTCATTTCCAATGTTTGCAGAGAATGTCTTCTAGGCAGCTGAGTTGTGGTGGAAATGAAAAGCTGCAGAAAGTGGATGAAGCTACATAAGAAAGATTTTTATGCCTGTTTTCTGAGTGCTAGTAGGGCTCCGGTTCTTCAGCAGGCTTCTGTGCCATACAGCATATAAAAGCACCAGAAAGACATTTCTGCTCTAAATTCTCCAAGTCTGTTTTCACCAGGTTATGGTGGCAGTGAAGTTTAAAGGGAAAGCTGAGTGTGGAGAGGCACAGGTGGAAGGATGTGTGGATGAAAAGACTGAGCACAGACCCGTTAAGCCAACAACTATAGCAGCCTTTCTGATGATTTGGAATGCTATAAAACAGCAATAAAATCTATGTTTATAAAATAGACAGGATTAGGGCTGTTTCCAAATTTCTTTGATTAAAATCTCATTTGAAAGGCTGTATCAGACCTTCCATATTATTATTACATGTCCACATCTGTCAGCTGTCCTTTTGCTGCCATTTCAGGTTATTTTCTTGTTACCCTTTTCTGTCAGAAATCTTTCTGTTTTGCCCTGCCATTGTAGACATTGTTGTATTGTTCTTGGGAAATACACTGAATTTTTGAACAGGAAGGGGGGCATTCTCTGGGATGTAAAGTGCCCCAACGTAACTACTGTCCTGCCTCAATCTTATAGCTGAGGACTGAAGGAAGGGAACCTTCAGAGTCTTTCAATGTGAATACGATTAAATCTGATTTAAATGCAAGCAGGCTTTTATTCTTAATGAACACCATTTTCCTGTAATCCATTGGTGATTTGGCCCAGTGACTTCCCAGGAGCCACAATTGCTGCAGGATGTCCATGTTAAACTTCATGGGCCCATTTGGCTCTGGCTTTACTGCAGGCTGGGGAGCCACCTGCAGAGGGGAGTAGGGCTGCTGGGGACACACTGCCCCTTCCCTCCTGGCCACCCTTCCCCAGGGCAACCCACAGCAGCCTCCAACCACACTGTTCCCATTGCACTGCCTTTTCCACGAGGGAAAAGGAAGCTGTAGGAACCAGAAGTCACCAGTACAGAGTGCAATAGGAGCTTTTACAAGGGACAGGGGGGAAGCACACAGTCTGTGTCCCATGGGCTCCAGTATGTCACAGCTACAATAAACTGCAGCATCAATGGGTTTGTTCCAAACTTGTGTGTTGCATTTCTGCAAGTAAAACATACCTGTGCACCCAGTGCTGCACCAGCTGCCCCATCTAGTCTGTGCCTCTGGATGAGAAGGAATACAGATCTCACTTGGTTCCCCCATTCATATTTCACTGGCATATCAGGAATATAGAAACCTTTTGTTTGCCATTGTTCTTAGTTACTGCTGCTGTTTGTTTGGTCACTGAACAGGAGAAATCAGACCCGATACCAAGGGCCTTAAAGGGCTGGTGTGGATGTAACCCAGCACAACACAGGCCATGTACCAAACACCAGTTTTGTTTCCATCAAGGCGCATCTTGTGCTTAATAGCCAGTTTTGTCTAAAACAGGAGAGGGACAGGGCTGGGGATCAGAACTGACTTCAGAGAGTTTAGAAGTGTATAGTTATATACTTCTCCTCAATGATTAATTTATTTGTACATTTGGTGGTTGTACTATGTAACAATCCCTTGAAGGCTTGGCTATCCAGAGGCTTCCAAGAACTGCTTTGCAACACAGAGGTAGCATTGTGTTTCTAATAGGTTACTTTGTAACCTTGCTAAAGGAGCCAAGTGTAGCTCTTCAGTACTTAAATTACAGTCCTACTCAAAGCAAGACAGTTCCACAGCCTGTCGCTTAGTGACTTCTGAGAGGTTTTCTTCTCTGTTTGAAACCAAGTTTTCTTTTTTCTTCTTCTACTGTTAGTCTCTCTGATCTCAGTTTAGGATTTGATGATGAACCCACATTCTCCTCCTGCACAGAGTTTCATAGTCCAAGTGCTGCTTCTGACCACACCTCATAGACCTCAAATGATATTCAGAGTTGCCTGAAAGGAATTCTGATATGATCAATTGCACAGGTGTAAGTGATAGCATTGTCTGGAGCCAGTCCCTACAGAGGCTTGCTCTGAAGATAGGCCACTGATTAACAACTTGTTTTTTTCTTTTT
>NW_005054305.1:10727247-10739892 GCF_000277835.1 Geospiza fortis
AGAGTTTGGCTGTTTTGGTGAGATAAATGACACCTTGGAACCACAAATACAAGCAAGTTTTCATTAAAGCAGTGAAAGGCAAACCCAAATGCAAAGAAAAAATACATCTGCAAGAACTGTGATGCTGTTTTACTGCTGAGACATAATAATAATAAACATTTTAAAAGGTTAAACCCTAGTTTATAAATAATAAGATCAAGTTTCAAACACACATTGCCAAACTGTTTGATGCTTTTTTCCCTTCACACTAAGGTTACTCCATGTGTTCAAGAGCATGAAGCAAAGGATCTTCTTACCTGATCACACTGAGGTTTTAACGGGAGGCACTGGGAAGGCAGGTGAGGTTTCACAGCTAATTTACCGGGGGCTCAGTGACCAAGGTGGACCAGGGATAACAATCTGAGACCTGCTGCTGTAGATTAATACTACAATTTCAAATTAGCACCTTGTGATGAGCTAAAAGAATCCAAACTTAGGGATAAAGATAATGAAATGTAAACTGCAGGCTCTCACTGACAGCAGAATTTTCTGGCCATGCAAAGACCAAACCCTATCCTGGCAGGTTGACTGCTGCCACGTGGCAGGCACCTTGTGCAGTATTTTCAGCCAAATTGTCCAAGACTGGTTTTGCAGTCTTGCCCCTGCAGCAAAGCTGACTTGGCGGGGTACAGGGAGATGCCAAATATAGTGGAGGAATTTCAGACTTGTAGCTTAAGGACTAGGAAACAGCTTCAATGCTTAATGAGCGAAATTAATCATGTACAGCAAAGGACCTAGGGGGGTAATGTTAGAACTAAGTTGAGCACTGGGAGGCTGCTGCTTTGCCAGGTACATGGATTTAATGCTGATGCCTAGACTGATGCCTAAAGGGGTGAGTCTCTCCCAGCAGCTTGCACAATCCCATTAACACAGATCACACCCAGCTCTGGGATGTATATTAAATACAGTGCCATAGCAAATGTGGTGGCTTCCTGCAAACACCACCTCTTTGGAGGGTTGTAGAGGGGTAGAGGCAAGAGAATCAGCTAAATTTGGCGGCTCTGAAGTGGTGGCCTGGGTACTCTGGTGGGGCACAGCAAATTCTCAGAGGTTGCCTTAAGTCAAAAGGTTTTAACCCCACCATTAAAATGGGTCATACAATTCAAATACATTATTGCAAGGCTTTCAGTGAGTAAGCAGAAGCTTCCTGTAAAAACACTGCTGAATTCAGCCCAAGCCAAACAGAGCATATGAGCTATGGGGCAACCCTGTAATACTTCACTGGTGTAAGGAGTCAAACACTGACAAAATAAAAGGAGACAATTTTCAGGTGAGACTTAAGAAAGTTTGGGACTTTAGTCTGTGTTTATTTGTCATGAATGTTTGATATTTGATAGTCTTTTGTTACTGCTTAGATGTTGCCCACTTATAGTATGCCCCTAAACCATAACCATTTTATTTTTATTTTCAATATAAGTACTTGTGAAGGAACTTTAAGGATTTACCCATGACTATGTGTGTGTATCAATTTAACACAAAAGCCAATAAGCCAGAGTTGAGTCTAATTTCAGAGGCACAGCCTATAGAGCTTTTCTGCTGAAATTGTATCTAGGACTACACAAGGAGAGCTGACAAACACCTTCCTCGTTGGAGTCTGTGCACCCTTTAGATAAACTGCTGTCTCTCACAGATTAATCGAGTAGTTGGAAGAAGCTCTGCCAGCTTGCCTGGGAAACCACACACTGTGTTAACTTGGGGATACCTTAATAAACAATATGATTCACTTTGGATTTGTAAAACACAAACACTTTAGACTTAAACATTTTGGAGGAAACCAAAATGAAAAAAGCCTGAAACTTTTCCAGCTTGGATTACTTTCCCATGCATACATGCATGCACACATACATGTGCATACAAAACATTCACCAGAGTTTTAAGCAAGATACTGATTTTTAGGAACTGTGACTCTTCAGGTTTTCTGCACTACTTAGCACACATCAAACAGAGATCTGACACATGAAAGTGGCACTAAACCATTCTTTGTATGTGGCAGTTCAGTGCAACAGTGAGAATCAGCCTCACGGGTAAAATATCAAGGGATCAATTCAAATGATTTCCAGCTCAGCCACAGCAGGCATTACCACGGCTTGTTCACAGAAAGCTCAGCTGGCAGCTGATGTCTCTTCAGTCCCCTCTCAGGCAAACCAGCTTTGTAGCTGGTGATCTTGTGATACAAATATCCCCAAATGAGAAAAGGCTGAGCGATGACAATGACAATCAAGAACAGAATTGTTCATTATATTTTTTACAAATACTTATTTCTCTGAAAATGTTCATTACTTGAGGACATGCAGATCAATAAATCAAGAAATAAATGTATAGAAAGATAAAAATACCAGGTAAAGTGTTAAATCTTTATTAGGAGTAGAGAAAGTTCATACTGAATTACCTGGGATATAGCACATGAGCAGGAACTTGAAACTTCACACTACTGCTGGGGTCTGTCATTTTCAACACCATTATCTCCAGTGTTGTTCAAAACAGAAATACAGTGTTGCTCTTTATTTGCTAAAGGCCCCAGCTTACACTGATAAGCACCAGTTAATCTTCCAAAATGCTTCTGGAACTACTAAGTACAGACTAAATTTTGTAACAGAATTTATCTTGTTGTCCTGCTTGCTGTCTGTGTGTGATCGCTAATCATTGCTGTGCCAACTACAGCAGCTGCCACTTGGGAAGACTTAATTTCTATCCGATTTTATAGAATGTTTTGATTTACAAAGCAGGAAAGCCAATAGCCCAGTTCTTGCTCATCCAGCAGTAGCTCTGCATCAGTTCTGGATTTCTCTGTCAAAAACCAGTTTTCATCCTAGGACATGCTTGTACGTGGAAAGGAAAAGAAGGTGTAAATAACGAAGGAAAGTGAAGGGGAAAACCAAACCAACCTTCCTCTTCCACTCCTGGAGGACAGTGAGACCAGCTATAGAGGATACTGCAGAACCATTTTTCTGTACCTTCTTATGCAAGTTTTGGAAAGAAGTGGTTACAGGAGAGACAGAAGGGAAGATGTCCCTGGCTCTGAAATTAACAAGGAAATTCTGGAGGGACTGCATCAAGAGATCTCTGTATAACACAGATGTCATCTGTGCAATCCCATTCCAATTATTGCAGAGGATGATGGAATTTCTAGAGGCTATCTGCTTGGAAAGAGGGCATATTAAATCAGTTACAGTGGGTGAGACCAGCTAGGACAGCAACACAGTGAATGGGGTGGTTTTCTCTCGAGGGTATGTGTGGGGGGTATATGTCTGTGGGTGGTTATAAATAGTTTTGCAGAGTATTTCATATCATAGAGCATGTGTTGAGCTTTTGACTCTCAAAATAACAAGGCCAACCCTCTCAAACAAGTTAGAAACCTGCGGCACAGAAATGATAGGTCAGCTCAGAGGAGTGGGGTAGGGATCACAGGAAAGGAAAGATGTCTGCATGTGGAGAAGGTGAAAGCCACCAACTCTCTCTAACAATCATTTCTCTCCAGCTGGGTTACAGCAAGGAACCTAAAAAGCCAAGATTTGGAGAAGAGAGGAACTCAAAGCAGGGAAACCCAGACAGTGCTAAAGATGTTAACAAAATATGTTCTGAAAAGCAATGAAATGTGAAATGCTACTCTTTTACTTTCCTGGCCCACAGTCTATGCTAGGGAACACCTGTGGAATGAGCAGAGGTAACTTTCTGCAGTTGTGTGCAGGCTGCTTGTCTGGCTGTGAGGCATCTCTTCCCCAGGCATCAGCCTGGCTTCTTCAGAAGTCAGTGCCAGGCCAGACAGGCATCTATGGGATCATCCATGGTATCAAAGCAACAGAGTTTCTCCTGGAAATACTGCAGAGAGACATCCCACATGCTGTGTCTAGCACATGGCACACCCTCAAAGTTTGTCCTGCAAACTACAACAAACGATGTATGAGACTTGCACTGATCTGAAATGATGGGGAATCACCTATGTGTTCCAAAGGAATGGATACCCCATACTTACCTTCCAGTATCTCAGAGTGTTTCAAAGTGCAATTTGATGGAAAGCTCAATTGCTTCCTTCAGATCTGTCTTGTCACAGACAGAGTAGCATCATCCCATTTGTTCCTTGGTCAAATCATGAAACGCAGATATTTATGCCTTAAGATTTTCTGAAAAACTGACATTTTACCAGCCATACATTATAAAGACAGTTATGCCTTTGCAAACTACTCCCAGCAAAACTGGATGGACTCTGTAATTACTTCTTGCAATCCCAAACATGCAGATCAAGATTATCTACTGAAATGCCAGGCATAAGTTATTCATTAACTAAAACCATTCTGTAATTTTATTGATATATTTTGTGGAGTTCACATATTTTTGTACAGCAAACATAACACTGTAGGCCACAAGAAGCTGCAGCACTATTGTTTAATAGCAGCAAGGTATATTTTATAATCAGGGTATGTGGACAATAAATAGTCTGTTTCTTTGGATGTGAATGTTTAAAATGAAGTTCTGCTGCAGCTTCATAACGTGATTGCTATTTTACAGAGCTTATACACAAAAATATATATGCAATCTTTTTGTCTATATTTTATACAAATACAACAGTAGTTTGTGAATACATTTTAAAGTACATATACATGATAAGCAACTCAATTTCCCATATCACAGGATAGCAAATTGTAAATGCAAGAAACATATACAAATTCAGTCTGGAATGCAGGGTTTTCTGTGTTCTTTTTTTTTCTCCATTTTTTTCTGACTCAAAACTTTTATCATTAAAAACATTTTAGCATACAAGTCCGAACAATTTTTCCACTAGCTAAAAATATAATTTCAGCAATCCGAGTCAGGTTTGGGTGTGACATCATTCACCAATATACTCTTCCCAGTTTTTGTCTAAGGCTTTTAGTAACATATAGTATGTTCTTCACTCCACACCATATAAAAAGCCCACATTTAACATTAACTAGCAGTCACCTATTTTTGTGAACAAGAGCTGGGCTTGTCAGCGTTTAAATTTGCATGTCCAAAATTTTACTTTTGCAAGTGCATATGAATACATTGTGGTGTTGCACAAAAGTTCATTAATGACAAATTAAGTCACAGTATAAAAATATATCATACAACTATAAGTCTAGTATAGTCCTTTTTTTTCTATGGGTAAAAATACATCTGAATGAGACAGGGAGGTTTGTAGCACCATGAGAGGAGTTGTATCCCAAGTTACATTAGCAGCATGATCCAATATAACAATATTGCAGGAGTGTTTCTGAGGAGATAAACATTCACTCTGGTTCAACTGTACCACTGAAGCTTATACTGAAAAGTGTTTACATATGATTAGCAATAGTTCTGTGTCACTTCCAGGGCTAGATAACTGTTATCAAAAGACACTGCCTTCCAACAAAAGTAAGACACCCTTATTGCATAAAAGCTTTGGGACTACCCAAACACATTTTGAACTACTGTGGCATTACTTGTAAGTTGAGCATGATGCTAAGTAAGCTGTGGTTTAAACTGTACACTGGGGGGAAGCAGGATGGGCAGCTAAGCCTATAATGGTTTACTACATACCAGATAAGTACATATATTTCAGAGGTTTATCTATAGACTGAGAAGAATACAGGAGAAGCTGCTAAACCAGTGTATGAGACAGACATAACAAAGGATGCAGGATCCCCACAGCATTTACGAATGCAGGATCAGGCCCAAAGTTAACTTCAGACAGCAGCATAGCGATGATAGGATGTGATAAAAAAAAACTGTATCAAATACTGCATGTTAAATATTTTTGACAAAGTTTATCATCAAGAACTCCAGAAGACAGTTTGCAAACGGTGAGGACAAACTCCTAATTGTTTTTGACTGGTATTCAAAATGGCAGTAGAAGACAGTGTAGTTTGAAACATGTAAACCTAGTAAAAACCATTGTAAAACCCTTAAGAAAGACACACTGGTTCTGTGCAATATAGCAAATTGATAAGAAAACACTGTAAAAATGTACCTGTTTAAAATTACAATGTCTACCATTTTGTACACAAAGCATTATACCAAAGGCCTACATATATGTAATCTAATGGCACTTGAAACAAATTATAATAAAAGGTTTTATAATAAAAAGCATAACCTGTAAGAAATTTTCTTAAAAGGTTTAGGTTTTCTTTTTGAAAGTGCTATATCTTGTAATATGTGTAACATAGAGGTTGACCAAGCTTTATTTTAAAAAATATTGGCCTATAATACAAGTTTAGCTCACTAGGCAAATGATCCTGAAAATATGTACTCTTAACATTCATTATTAGCTTAATAAAGCAATCAGCTCTGGCTCATGTTTCAGTCAGTATATGGTTTTTAAAAACCGCTACTGCCAAATTAACAATAAATCACTCTATTCCACAATTTACTACTAAATAAAGCACAAGCAACAAGTACACAAAAATATATATATTTAAAAAAAAAAAACAACAACAAAACAACCTTACTAGAAGTTTAGAAGTTGCACAAAGAGTGGTGCATGATCAGCCAGCCCTCCCCCCTCCCACCAAGAATCCATGGGCAATCAAGAAAATGGGTTTTAAAAACTGATGGTTTAGTAGTGGCCAATAGTGACTCTGCCTAAGTGATGCTCAAAAGCACTCTGGTGGTGTTGGTATTGCTTTAAGGGTCAATCTGCTTCCATGTTACCCTACATCCTAGTTCAGCGGCAAACACTCTGGGTGCAGCCACCCACTGAAACCCTGACTGAATGAGGTTCAATATCTTGTCTGAGGTCTCTATTTCTCAAGTGAAATGTACATCTAACTCCAAGTGAAATGTCAATCCCTTTTCAGGAAGCTAAGGCACAAACAAGGTAGTAAGGGTTCTGGCTACGCACTAAGAAACGGGTGTTGGCAAAGTGTCTGTGGGTTTTGGTTTTCACGAAGTCTTTCAGCAGCTGGGGCCGATAACAAGTGGCTCCAGACTGGAAATTTGTGTGCCACAGGCTGCCCAGGGAGGACAGCGCTGCCCGGCCACACTGCTGGGCCAGCTGCAGGATGCCAAGCACCTGCAGCTTTCCTCTGCAGCAGGGAGAGTTGCAGATGCTCGGCTCTACATGGGACATAACCCACTGGAGGAATTAAGTCCATTTATCTTCATCTCAGATTAAAAGGATTGAGAATAAATCCAAGTTTTTCTTAGATGTGTTACAGTCGTTCATGTAAATTAGAGCTACATTCGGTTGCATTCAGCTTGTGCTCTGTTCATCTGTGTTTTTCTTTCCTTTAGAAAGGTGAATGGAAAAAAAGCAATATTGAACAAGTCATTCAACTAAAGATGTAAGCAAGCGAGCAATCTGTTTCACAGAAACCAGAGGAAGCAGTCGTGAAGCAGAGCTAAACGTCCACTTTGAGATAACGTGCTCCTAAAACCAAAATCTAGGAGTAGTTTGCAGAATTTCAGAAGGTATTTTCCTTATTAATATATCCTTATTTTAATGCCTTTGGAACACAAACACATTTATAAAAATGTTATTTTTCAGTAATAAAATTTAAATACACATATGTATAAAATAGTAAAACTACACCTGCATATTGCTCCTAGCATTAAAAAAACCAGTAGGAGCTACTGATAAAACATCTGGAGCATGAGCTCCTTAAATGGGAGCAACTTTTGTTTCTGTGAAGTATATTTAGTTTAACCACTTAAAACCTTGTATGAATTCTCATTATTCATAGTTTGAGAGATACTAATGTACTCAATTTCCGTTTTTTAATTCCTTGTACAAAAATGACAAGGAAAATAACGTTATTGTTCAATTACAGCAAATCTAGTTTGCTTTTATGCATCACAGGGTTGGTTGTTTTTTAGGTTTTTTTTTCCTCTTTTGGTTATTAGGGGTTGGGGAATAGAATATATATTGCATTAGGTAAAAGTGGTGTAAGCAATATGCTTTTACTTCACTCCTAAGAGTCCTGTCTTTAAATCTTGGCAATGGGCAAAAAGTCCCTAACCAAGTACCCAGGTGTAGAAAGTGTGATTAACATCTAACTTGTTGCTTAGGAGGACATAACACACCATGTAACACAACTGAAAAGATCACTCCAATAAAAACAAAACAAAACAAACTGGTAGTTGCAAATTTACATTCACTTTCTGACTGCTCACTAGTTTTGAAGTGAAAATAGGTACACACTTTCTGGCTGGACTTGATCCACCCTTTGGTGGTGGCAGCGAGGAGAAGACTGATGCCTACAAATGAGAACACACTACTGGAAGGTTCCTATGCAGTACTCTTTCTATGCTACTAAAGAGAAGAAAACAGCAAGTTAAGAATCAAAACAAAAACTGCGACAAAATTTCTGCATTACTACATTACAACACTTTTATATTTCAAGATCAGCCATTCATTTTGCCTGTTTCCCTATACCAGAGTCACGAAAACACAACAACAGTTTCAAATTCAACTTGAAACATGTCATTTAGGCAAGCAGAGATTCTCTGTCGAAATTCTGTTCAGCCCTAATTTTAGAGAATTACACTAATTTTTTTTTTCTTCTGTTATCCATAACAGGCCACCAAAATTTAAGCCAGAAAATGGCAAAATTCTTAACAACTCTTATAATGACTTCAATACAAGTCAAAATGCTATATATATGTACATGTGTATATATGGACTTCTATATATACACACACAAGTTTTCAGAAAAAACTGAATTCTATATTCATTTTAAAAATTTAGATTTGTCATTATAGAACAGGTCAGATGTGTCACCATTTGGAAAGAGGATTTGTTTGGAAACAGACTGGAGAATTTTTTTCCCAAATCTCAGGATTCCTTGTGATACATATTTTAAATGGATTATTTGCAAATAGTAGAATATATTAAAAGGTAAAAGTGGCAGTTCTACCACTGCCATCAATAAAACAGAATAGCTGGTATGGTTGAAAAAGTTTTAAAAACGGGATGAGTGTTGTGAGTTTGCTTGGGATGACTTTCTACTGAACATTTTAAATGTGTAAATTGGCAGTGAAAATGAAAACAATACAATGAGACTGTTTTAAAAAAAAACAAACCAAAGTAAACACAGCTGAGAATAAACACTTTCAAAACATTTTAAAAAAGTTAATTTAAATTTCTTACTGGCTTCATGAGATTGGTACTGTACAAAAGCAGAGAATTCATAATGTCTTATAGTAGGCACTAAGTTAAAAATGGTCACCTAAGGCATTTCTACAAATAGACAGTTAACAAGCCAGCTTTGTACATCCTATTGGAAAGCTTGATGAAATCGTGGTAGGGTGGTGGTTGTGCTTAGACTGCTTGTGAAAGCTGCTGACAATGAGTGCAGAGACCCAAGACCTATACTATTGCTAGGATCTTGTGGATCCTGGGTTTGTGGTGGGAGTTGAGTCATAGAAGAATGTGCCTCCTCTTGCGTATAACTCATCCCGAGGTTTCCCACTGAAACAGAAGGATTATAGGGAGGGCCATTTACAGGTATGAAGTTGAACAGCTGAGAAAAGTCCAATGATGGGGCATTTAGAGGTTCACTAATAGGAACGGAGCCCTTGGAAAGGGAAACTTCCCCAGACCCATCATCTAGTGGCCCTACTTGTGGATCCAGCCCTAGTTTTGATGAAGATGCTTGAGAATCCTGGGATGAAGAAGGCATACCACTTTGCAACTCCATTAGGTAACTTTCAATTTCCCCTTTCAATGGCTGTTCTTTTTCAGGCATAGAAATTGAGTATGAGGTAGTACCGAGTGGGTATTTCAACGATAGCTGGTGAGAAGGGTGGACAGACTCCATATCTATTGGACAAGGCATTCCCAATGGTAACGATGTGGCAACCATTTGGTGTGCAGATGCAGAACTCTGCATGGACTGAATCTGAGTGTTGTAGAGATTTAATTGCAAAGTGTTTGTAAATGGCTTTGATGTCAGTTCACTGGAAGGTAAAGACATCACTGGAAGCAGCTCATCCTTAATAGGCACAGAAACATTGCAGGTAAAGGGATCTAGAAGGTCCATTGGCTCTGTTTTGACCTTCAGAAGTTCTTGGTTGTGACTTTTCTTCATGTGGCGCGTGAGGTGATCCTTGCGCCCGAATCTCTGTGCACAGTACTGACAGAGGAAGTCTTTTCTTCCAGTGTGCACTACCATGTGTCTGCGGACATCCTTTCGGGTGTAGAACCGACGGTCACAGTGTTCACACTGGTGCTTTTTCTCCTTCACTCCACCCGATGACTTGCCTGCATGAGTTTTTAGGTGCTCCAGCAGCACTCCTGTGCTTTCAAAAGTCTGCAAACATACCTTACAGGTGAGGTCACCACTTGTTGCAGCATGCAAAGCCAGGTGACGTTTGAACCCAAGCTTGGTATTGTAGTTCTTTCCACATTCTTCACACTTAAAGGCCTCTTTGTTGGGATTGTGTGTATGTAGGTGATTCTTTAGGTGATCTTTTCGGTGAAACATTTTCTCACAATAATTACACTTGTGGGTTTTCTCAGGAGAATGAGTAGCCATATGCCTTTAAACACAGATATATTCTGTAAGTAATTATTTTGATCAAAAAACACACGTGCTCATTTTTTAATGGCAGCTAAATACTACACTAAGGGCTGCTTTGCAACAGAACCTTTTAACTGAAAGCATGACACTACAAAGACAGTTTGACAAATTTAAATATAGCAAAACGCGAGCCATTTCTCTTAAATTGACACTTTAGTTTTGGTGGGTCTTAGCTACGGTAACAGGGGTATATGGGCAAGTATGAAAGTACTCGTGTAAAAGTCCATAGCCAAAGAACTTTCAGTCCATACTCTTTTTCTTGTGACAATTCCTTATACAAATGAAAACTCTACGCTCATTAAAAATGAAACAAAACAAAACAAAAACAAACAAACGGAAAACAAAAGCAGAAAACAAATTAAGAAACAAAATCAAAGACATTAGCTTGCAAACTTAGGTAATTTAGAATTCTAGAAACAATCCAATAGCTACTTTAATTAACACATCCTCTCTGCAATCAGCTGAAGGTGTACAGAAATATATACTTTTACACGGCTTAACACGGCCAACATAAAATAGATAATATAATCTGAAAGATAAATAGAGTTTAATACCTTAGTAATTTGTACTTAGAAACAAAGGCCTTGGTGCAGTCTTGTTGTGTGCACTTGTAGGGCCTCTCTCCTGTGTGAGAGTATGAGTGAACCTTTAATTTCTCAACACTGTTAAAGGCCTTGTCACACAGTTGGCAAGGAAAGTTTTTTCTTGGTTTGGTTTCACCACGCTTACGTTTCCCTGAAGGGACTTTCTGGGTATCTCTTACTTCTGACAAATCACCAGGAATGACAGTGGCCATCGCAGCCTAAACCAGGCCTTCTTGTTGGACACTTGGGAATTGCCCAACTCCACTAAATGATTTAGCTTTAGATGGCTTCTCAAGTTTCATGTGGTCGTAAAAGAAAGCAAAAGGGGACTGGAAAAAAAAAATAAGAAACAACTAGTTTGTAACTAAACTTAGATTTTGAAGTTTACTTGCTATGTGATGCTTCTGAATAAAACTTAAAAGTAAAGTTAGGTTCAGCTGGTCTAATGTAATACCTACAGGTTTCTTTATACTATTTGCTGCAACTCTTAAAATGCATTGCTCAGGATGAACAGATCCACATATGCCCTGAAATCACACCTCACAACTTTCCCCTCAAGCACTGATGGAGAACAGCAGAGTTTCTCTCAGATTAAGAGAGGCATCAGGCAAAGGCCTACCTACCCAGGCACCTTTTGGCAGCTTCAGATTTCAAAGGAATTACAGCCACGCCTCTGGTGTTTGCACATACATCCCCCCCTCCCCACACACACACCAAACTATCACAGCCTGTAAGCCTCAAAATTTTTGAAAACCTGCACAAAACACAGCAGTACCCATGCAGACACTATGGAGGGCAAAGCTTACGTTCCCTTTTGGATATACCTCCCTCCCCGTGATTACTGCACATCTACGCATCTACTCTGGGAAAATGCATGCACTGCCAATGATGCCTAACACCAGGTGAAATTCTCCTGTAAACTCTCCCTCTGCTAACAGAGACTTGATCTAAGAATGGCAGAAGTCCCATGGATTAGGGTTAGATTAGACAGATCAGGGTTTTTTCAGCCCAGTGCTGGAGACCCCCAGCCTTCTCATGCTACCCTGTGAGACATGAAGGCTGTAAGCATTCAGACTCAGGCTAGCTCAGGATGGAGGCTCCAAGTCCTGCTCCTGTGGTACAGCAAAATGTCAACTAAACCGGAGGCTTTCATTGTCAGGAAGTGCGTGATGTGATCCTTGTGTCTGACTTGTGGGTGAGAAGTTTTAGATTTGTCATCTGGTATCGTATAGTGGCAACTGGGCACCTGCCACCACAGGGCACTCAACAGCCCTCCTTTGTCAGGGGTTGCTGACAGCTTCGCTTCATCCTTGGAGCACAACTGCTACTATAGATACCAAACTCCTGTGCTACCCAGAGTGGGAAGGGTGGAGCGTGAGGTCTGTAGCAGCAGGGACAAGGAGGACAGCAGGACAGCACTCAATGCAAGCATTTTGAGGGCTGGAAAGTCCCAAAATTTAGCATTTCTCCCTTGAAAGTGCCAGCACCCACCCCCAGCCCTGGTGTCC
>NW_005054305.1:10739920-10771705 GCF_000277835.1 Geospiza fortis
CAGGGCCCGGGAGGCTGCAGCTGCTGGGACAGGTGGAGCTGGGCAGCTGGAGCCAGGCAGGCACCACCAGGCTGCAGCTGCTCCAGCCCAACGCCACCTCCCTGGAAAACAAACCGGGCTCTTCCCTGCTGGCAGCGAGGGAGGTCGGGTAGCTGGGAGGGAGCCCTGGCCTTAGCTGTCCTCTCACCCCTGCTGGGGCTCAGCAGAGATGGAGGCAGCCAACTGCTCCAGAGAGGAGTGGAGAGCAGTGCCTAGGTGTGCTGGGGGGGAAACTACATGGTCCTCGCAAGTGCCCCAGCATGGTCCTGGAAGAAAGTGAGAAGGAAGGAAAGCCTGTGTTTCCCTCAATGCATGGCAGGACAGGAGAAGCAGGGAGAGGAAGGGGAAGTGCCTCTTTAATGTCTGCATCATAAGAAATCCTCAGACTTGAGACCTCCATTTGAAATGTATATACAGAGTATGTCTTTGTCTAAGCCTTTTCCTTCCTCCTCCCCATTTTCCCTTGTCTTTAGAGGAGGAGAGAAGTACTGGTACACCAAGATGGAAATCTGCTTCCTTTCAACCCTGAAGTCCTTGAATGACAGGTTAAACTACACTACCTCCTTTAAACTAGCAGTTTTGCAAGACCACCTTATTCCCTTAAATTTCATAAGGAAACACTAACTTCTTTTAAAGATACCTAGTGAGAGAAAAGGCATTTCTTTAAGGACTCTCTTGATTTCAGATTTGTCTCAAACTCATTCCCACTCGTGGGATGAAGCCTGGAGACATCAGTTCCATGAGTGGGAAAATGCACAGGTCTTCAAAGTATCAGCTTAATTTTATTTTCTGTCTCATAATCAACAATCTAGTTCACTAATTCTAGTTCACAGGGAACAGTTGTTTGGAGACCTAAGAGCAATAATTTTCTTTGATAAAAGTAAATGAAGATCAGTTCCAAAGACTTCAATGAAGCCACCAATGTAATCAAACGGAGAGTCTGATTCACATCAAAGTTGTGCTATATCTGTGGATTGAAAGGTATTTTTTTTAATATAGTCTTTAATCAGAATCTGGTAATAAAATTTGTTGTTCTGTTAATGAACACACTGGTCTTCAGTGCATATTGGCCTGAATGTAGAACGAAATTTTGTTTTAGTCTAATCTCTCTTGACAAATGAAGTTCAGGGGGGAGAAGAAAAATCCAACCTGACGTATGCTTGCACAGGGTACTTCTATACTACCCAGGCACCTGCATGAGACCCACCACACAGAGCTGAGAGCACAGCAGTCACAGCCCTCACTGCATGGCCAGGGCACACCTACAGCCCCAATGAGGTACAAGGGATCCAGCCCCTCTGCCCCCCCCTGCCAAATCCATACCTAGCCTGAGACAGGGAAGGCAGGATTAGCAGAAAAGGCAAGGAAACAGCCTCCACAGTCTGCTGCACAAGAGTGGCGCTGCTTCAGCTCAGCAGCAAGTGGAGTCTGTGCCCAGACAGTAACAAGAGAAGTGGGGACAGCAGGAAAGATACAGGGAAGGAGGATGAGTCACCACAGGGAGGGAGAGTGGACAGAACCAGGATGGGGGTTAGGGCTAGGGAGGCTCAGGGAGTGCTGCATAGGCATTGGGAATATCTGAGGACATGAGGATAGGGGTGAGCTGGTAACACTGGGGTGGGTGGGAAGGAAGTGAACATGCATCAGGCTGGGGAGATGCAGGATATGAGGCCATGCAGAAGGGTGAATCTGATGTGATGTCAATAGCAGCCTTTGTTATGAAACAGCATATTAAGCTTAACAAATTAACATCTGACAACTTCTCACTCCTTTTCTCATTGCAAAGATCACACTTCAGGCTGAAGACCATCCTATATTCAGGCCAATATAAGATCGCTGTTGTCTTCTCCAAAATTTCAGGTAACCGAACTGCTGTACCAGTCAGAACATTCACAGGGATGAACAATTTGGCTTTTGTTCCTCTACAATCAAAACTAATTAAGCTGACTTTGAACTGTGTTTAAGTGTCCTTAAAAATGCATCACTAGAACAAATATAGTGTGGATCCAATCTTCGACAATGACAGAGTTTTATTAAAAAACACATATGCACTATTATCTCCATATCACTTCTCAATAGGTGAGGCAATTAAGAATGTCAGTATTGATCTCTGAATAGCAAACAACCACTTTTTTTCCCTTTTTTTGGATGTGGATATATAGACTGAGCAATGGAGATAAAACTTTAAAAAAACACTGATCCTCATATATTAAATTTTCCAAAGACCAGCTGAAAGAATTTTGAGAAATATTGCCTGCTTGTGTCTCAACATATTATCACTTAAAATCCACATTCTTACTGGTGCTTTCACAACTGCAGGATGAATGATTATATGCAGTATCAAATATAACAAACACATTACACAAAAGCTTATATATAATACTATTTTTAAAGAAGCATATACTTAAAGAGGATTAAAGCAGCCTCTGTTCAATGCACACCTGATGTTTGCCCACTAAAGTCCTCAGATTTTGGTCTTAACCAGTTCCGCTGACTCTTCTTGGAGGAAACCAGAATCCAGTACTTCCCATTTTTACTGGTCTGAAAAACAAAAGGAACAATGGACTAGACTCCAGCGAAACCAGCGCATTCATAAAGGCTCTGATGTGGCAAGACCAGGGATTGGAAAGAATCAGAAAGGAAAAGTTAAAAGGGACAGATCCAACCCATGCACAGAACATTATATACTGTTAATTATAAACTGTAGGAATCATTCTTGCATTATCAGTAGCAATTATGCACTTCAATTTGCAGTATACTTACATAATTTCAACTAATGCTATGCTGGACAGTGACACATAAAGAGATAAAATTAGACAAAAGCAAAGAAGTTTTCATGTAGTTAAAAAAAAATCCACAGACCACAAATAATTTAGATGTTACAGCAAAACATGTGAAATGCTGGGCCCAGACTTGAGTTTCTTACTCAGAAAGGACAGAGTAAGAGAAGATTCTGGATTAGGCCCAACTTTACTAGAACCTAATGCCTTCATTCTGCTTAATTATACAGGAAATAGCAGCTTAAAAGGTGACCTGCAAAGGAAAATAAAATTAATTTTAAAAGAATAATAAAACCTCTTAATGATGAACATGCTACAGGTAAATCTCAAAGGAGGGCAAGTCTAGGTATGCCTGAGCAAACTGAGAGGGCCTTCTTGGAATTTCCCTTGTACTTCCCTTTCCCCTGCCATCATCCTTTTGTAAATTTGCAGCAGGTCTTCCTTGTCTTGCTAGAAGGCCTCCTGGATGATGCAGCTATACACAGAAAACATGTTCAGTGCCTCATTGTAATGGGGAGGTTTATCCTGTCCAATTCTTCCAGATGTGTAAGGGCAGAGCCCTGTACATACCCCACAGCAGGCTGAAGCTGTTTGGCAGGAGCCCTGCAGTAATGTAATGCCTCTTCCTCCCCCCACAAAACATTTTCCTTTCTGGCTTCCCATTCATTCCAGAAATCATTCTTCCTTTTGATACCGAGTTCAGCTCTGCACAGCCCCAGCATCCTCTGTTGCTGAGTGTGAATGTGAGCAAACAGGTGTCCCTACACACCTATTGATGTCAGAAGTGCTTCAGAACAACCAACTGAAGCTCTCTGATGGCCGAGGAACATTTATGTGGGGCTTTGTACATACAGGCAGGAGGCAGAAACAGCTCCAGTACTCAAATAAAAAGCTCTGTTTTCAACTAATGAGCACAACCCTCACCTCCACTTTTTGGGGTTCCCAAATCACCTTGTTTAAGGGAGAAAATGATGATGACTCCTTACCTCCTCTCCCAGCAAGACCCTTATACATCCATTCCCCTGCAATGCCCATCTCAACGTCTTCCACTATCACAAAGGAAGATTTTCATTCCCCAGATGTTTCTACTGAGGTGCTACTATTGTTAAGTGTTTCTACTAATGTACTACTATTGTTAGGCAGACAATATTAAGACAGATGTATAGATGTAATGGACTAAGTCCTCATGGACTTAGCTCCTTCACTATTCACATTTACAGACTATTTCCTGTTTGGAAAAAAGACCCCAACAAATCCTGTTAAAATATTATCAAGTCCTCTCAGAGGCATTTAACATTTTCTCTTAAATGTTTATAGTCCTCAATGCTCACCGCACATCTAAAGTCACTCTAGCAAAAAGGAGATGACCTCAGGGACAGGCCACTACAGACACGGAAGGAGTATGGAATCGGGAAAATGAAGCAACTGGAACAAGTAAATAAACAAGATAAACATGTGATGTAGCTAAAATGCTGAGGAGAATGAAGGAGGACAGTCAGGTACTCTCATTCATTCATTACCTTACAAATACAGCAAAATCACAATGCAGTGGATCCAGGTGAGGGCAATGCTACACCTACAATTAGTGGGATCTCAGTTTCTACAGGGCCTTTATTATATAAAGAGCTCAACAATGTACACACAAAGGGGCTATGTTTGTATGAATAATGAAAACAGTTACTCCATTTGACAGGATTAAGTGAAAAGATAAAATACTTCCTATTTTTTGCAACAATAAGCATGCTATTGGATAAAAGACTTTTCCTTATGCACAGAAGGCAAAAGTTGTCCATGATAATGCTGATTTCTAGACCACCTTTCTCAGAAGCTTTTGGTGTTAGAAAATGTCTGAGGCATAATACTGGACAAAAATGTATCATTCTCCTTTTAAGGGCTTATAATCATAGTGTCACTAAGCTTTTCACCTAGATGAGGTAGAAAGAATTTTTAATTAATAACAAAGTTCAAATAAATTCTCCACATGAAGCAGAGAAGCATCACACTGCAAAATGCATTGTCACATGCATGTGCCCGAAGCCCACTTGGGTATACAAAACACAACTTCTCTAAATGTATTAATTATTTAATCTAATTGTAAGAATTCTTAGAATTTTTACAATTTACCAGATCTTCCATAATTTGTGAAGCACTAATTTTGCTAAATCTCCAAACACCCTGATAATTCCAGGTTAGATAATATTTCAATTTCAACTAAAAAAAATGCTACAAAACCCTTCGGTGGAAGATAAATAATATAAAAATATAAAATAATCTATTCCTTTTTATTATTAAAATGAGTAACACTTTTTCCCCCAAATTCACAGTTCCTATTCAAAAATCTGATAAGATAGTTACACTTGAAAATATTTTAAAACATTTGATATCTCAACTGAAAGGATATTGAAGACAATACAGAAATATAACCAATAATCCTCCTCCTAACTTGCATTTCATACTTAAGAGGCTTCAAGCACAGTAAAGGAAAACAACAGTTTCATGGTTATTTTCTTTCAAAATAAAAGAGCAATAATGAGAACACAGTACTGAGAACACAGTATTTGTCATTTTGCCTTTTATATAAAACAGCAAATCTAGCTTCAATTCCTGAAATCAATCAGTTTTAAACCAAAGGAAGGGTCCTAGAAATATTAGAATCATAATAATGGTAGAACTCAGTAAGGAGTTAATAGCATTAAGAGTCATCATGGGTTTCAAATATTTCTTTAAGGAAACAAAATGGAAAGCAGTTACTTACCCTACGGAACTGTGATTCTTTAAGCAGTGCTGTCCGCACACATCCCAGGTGAGCACGTACTCACACGGACAGGACCAAGTCCTCTGAAGTCAGTAATGTCCATCCAGGCTGTGCCTGTGAACCACCTCAGCTATGCACAAGGCAAAGGACTCCCCAGCAGTGCCACCACTGCCCCACCTAGCACAGCCAGCAGCTCCCAGCTCTGCCCTTCACTCACACTGTGGCACAAACCCAATTGCCCACACCACTGCTGCCCATGCGCTGCCCCGGCAACCTCCCTCTCCCCTGCTGCTCCCAAACCACTGCTCCCACCTCAGGGATTTGGGGGCTGATGTGACTTGAGCTGGCAAGGTTTGCTGTGGCTGATGAAAGGGAGCAGGGGCATGGGAGAGCAATACATGGGCAAGAGTTGATGTCCTAGCTGGAACTGTGGTGTGAGGTTTAGAAAGCTGAAATATCAACCGGCATCCTAGTTGAGGAAGAAAAGAGGATGAACAAATGCAACCCAAGGAAGCAAGGAGCTGATGCTGCTCAGGGTGGTAATGGAGCAAACTAATCTCAGGATACCCCAGTCCAACCTCTCTCAGGTTTGCCAACAGTAAAGACCCATTCAGAGTAAAGGACAATAGATGGCTCTGGGTGCCTCTCTTGCCCATGTACCAGAAGAGCCACCATTACTGTAGCATAAGTAATGATTTTTCCTCTTTTCTGTACCAGGTGACTAATAGTCTAAAAAGCACTGACAAGCAGTCACCTGACTAAAAAGTACTGACAAATGAAATCTGCTCTGTTGGAGCAATCTGGGACAGCTGGGGGAGCTGAGCTGGTGAAATCATCAGTAAGAGACAGCTGATCTCATCATTGTGGCTCAGAAGAGCCAAAATGACTATCAGACAGCACTTCCATTTGTAGAGAGGCTGTCACTGGAACAGGTTTCCCAGAGAAGCTGTGGATGCCCCATCCTTGGAAGTGTTCAAGGGGACAGGTTGGATGGAGCTTTGAGCAGCTTGGTCTAGTGGAAGATGTCCCTACCCATGGCATGAGGGCTGGTACTAGATAATCTTTAAAGTCTCTTCCAACCCAAACTGCTCTATGACTCCAACTACAAACCCCATCCCCATTCAGCTGGAGCTCTTAAAATGGCACAAATGTTGCCAGAGCTTCTGAAGACAAAGGAATCTAACCCCACATTAAGGTGACAAAAGAAGGAGCACCATGTAGGCTTCTCTGGCATTCCCTGCACTGTGAGCCTACACGCAAGCCTCTCACCAGGCAGTTCCATTTTGTGGGGGAGCAGATTTAATCCTCCTGCTGATTTAGCTGCTGGAAGGGGCTGAGGGCAGAAGTGGCAGAGTGCCTGTACTGCTCCAGGACAGCATGCTGGGACCTGCTGCCCTGCAAGGCTCAGACACCCTTCCTGGATCAACAAAGACCAACGTGCCTACTGCACACTTGTACAGGCCTCAGAGAGAGAGCAGGAGGTCTGACCAGCTCCATAGAAAAACACTCGATTTTTTGCAGCAGACACTTCAACTCAGAGTAGCTGCAGGCAGCAGAAGATCCAACTTCCCACCTATGACTTCCAGAGAGAGAATTAGAGGGAATTCTCCTTCTTAAGAGAGAATTAACTTTCCATAAGGGAGGATCTCAGATGGAGAAGCTGACACCACCAATGGAAACAGTCAAGCAGGTAAGAAAAATCCATGCAAAGATGTTGAAATATCGATGCTTCAACCTATTTAGGGGTGCCTTTCTCCATGTTGAATTAAAATCAAGTCTTCTGACTGATTCAGGGGTCTACATCCCTGCTTGTGCTTGGCAGGCCATTTGACCTGCATTTATTTGAACAGCATGGCACTTTTTAAAAGAGACAGCTGAGGGAGCCTGCTCACCTTTGCTCATACTTAGAAAGAGAATCCTGGCTTTGGTAGGAAGATGCTGATCCTTCCCCATCTGTTCCTGGCTGAATAGGGGTGGAGAGGGAAAGGGGCAATGAAGGTGGTTCTACATCTGGAAACTCAAGCTGAGGCATTGATGCTGGAGGGCAGAAAGGAAGAATGGCCATTGCTAGAGTGAGACAACAGAAAGTGAGTTTGGCCATGAAGTCTGACTGGGCCAGGAGAGGCTCACACCTGCACTTTCACAGTGAAATTTAGTTTTCTGTCTGCTTTTTTGTGTAATTTGGAAGAGATTTGAACAGCAAGCAGCATGTGCAGACACCTGGCACAACTGTCCAAAAATAAGGCACTGCCAAATGGCAGGAGGGACAGATCTTGGCCCCCAGAGCCCTGTCTCTGGCACTGTGGGGCCTTTTGGATGGCAAGGAGTGAGAGGGGAGAGCTGGCAGGTGCCCTACCTGAGAGCAGCTGGAAATCAGCTGCACTTTTACAGCTCCTCTTCTTTCATAAGCTGACAGACAGATGTGAAAAGACAAAGGGGTCCAACACTGAGGCCCCAGTGGGACAAGATGGCATTGAGAGGTGGGTGATGCCACCTGGCCATCTGCATTTTCAGGCAATTGCAAAGAACCATTCAAAGATGCAGGCACTGGCCCTGTGGTACAGTGGTGCTTCATGTAAAGGCAGCACACACACATATGCAAACTAATCACAAAAGAACAGACGGTTTTGCTGCGTGGGTTTTAAAAAATATAGATACAAGGCTGTATTTATTTTATCTTGAACTTCAGGACCTGCTTATAGCAACACAGCTCAATTGAGGGAAAGCCTGCTCCAAGGATTCAAGCTCTAGCCTACAGTGCAGAGGGGTGGCTGAGGGAGCATGGTAGGACAGCAGTGAGAGCATGCACGGGCTGCAGGAAGACACAACCAAATCCCCAAATCCAGGCATGCAGCAGGAGAACTGCCTGCAAAAGCTGCTGCAGGAAAATGGGATGATGTGGGCAAAACAGTGAAAATATCTCTCCAGTGATCTTAGATATAAACATAAGAATGACTTAGAGATAATAACACATAAGAGTTCACCCCTGAGGGAAACAGCCTAACATCTAGAACACAATGAAATAACATAACCACTGAAACTAAAACCAGGTAACCATTGTAGTCTACTGTTAGTGACAGCACATTACTAATATCTACTGTGTGCAGAATGATGATTATGCTGCAAAGAATATAATATAGAAGACAGAAAAATGCAAGATTCATCAATACTAGATTTTATTTAAGGCTTTGCTGTTTTGGATTTTTTTAAACATCCACAAAACAGAGAAAACTACAGAAACTGCAGGCACCAGAGCAGGAAAAAAAATCCCACTCCCTTCAAACCAGTCTGAAATTTGGCTAGCAATGGAAACAAATGCACTAAAATCATTAAACATATTTCTTTTCTTGTGGGTAGTAAATGCAAGGATTTCAGTAATAAACATCTGTTAAATATACGTATCTTTTATTAATTACTAAAGCAAGCACTTGGAGGAAAAAACCCACTAGATTCCTGTGGGACAGTAACCATCATAGAAAAATAGGTATTTATATAGATATGACTATTACGTTTAATGGTTTTTTTCACTGTCATAATTCTATGCAATTCTGAGAGCTGTACTACAGTCATGAAATTTGGACAACTAGCTTTTTAATTTTAGAAAGTAACTCATTCTTATAATATGCTACACTAGAAAGAGGATTACATAACTTTTTTTTCAGAATATAGAAGAAAAAATTCTATCCTGCTTGCCCTTTTTTTTCCCCTTAAGTTTCTGGAAAAGTAGAACATGAACTTACTAATGTTTATTTTAGCATGACCTAATAGTCTGTAATTTAAAGAAAAAAAAATCACAATACCATCCAGCATCTCTTTGTGGGCTTTTCATGTTTCAGATTACTTAGGTCCACTTTAAATCTTGAGAGCTCAGTTTTGGTTACTAAATGTTCCAAAGGATTCCTGGTTATATACTAAATTAAAGGAAACAAGAGCTGCCTAGAGCTAGCCCATCTGATGATTGTGGTTTTATGGACTTTTTAAGAATCTCCATGGCATTGCATAGATGTTTTTCTAAAAACTTCGGAGAGACTGTGATACAAATAACGCTGTTAGTGTAATTACTGTTAGAATTTTTAAAACCTGTGGAAGTGTTTTTGTGTGTTTTGGAATCACACCATCACCACCACCACCACCACCACCCCTCTTCCTCATGAATAATCTGGACCCATTTTTGAAGTAATGATGCTTTTGTGAAAACAAGCTTTGGTTACTGTTTAATCTCCATACTATTTTTATAATAAAATGCAAAGGAAATCCTGGAGATGCACATGCAAGCATGAACACACAACCTAAAGGTGCATGAGATTATACTCTAATATGGTCAGGAACTAATTTGATATTTTTAAGGAAAAGTATTTTCCTTTGCCACAAGACACCTCCAAATGAGCATGGGTGTGAGGGCAAGATTAGTGCTACATCTAGGCCAGTATTCTATCTTCAGTAATAGCCAAAAGTACAGGACAGGTCACAGACGTGTGATATTTCTCTGGTTCTCTTCAGACCACCCACTCCTTTGATGTCAGAGACTTTCTGAACCATATGTGGTTTCTGTTTAGCAACTTTGAGCACATCACCCTTCCAAGCAATAGTCCACGATTCTCCTGGAAACCACATATTTTTTTATAATATCCACAACATATGTTTAACAAGTCATCCCACAGGTCTCTCCACCACTGATTTCATGGAGAACCTCTCATTTTTGAAGGCTCGGAATGTGCCTTCTCTCCTAACTGTGCATGCTTTTGTTTTGAAAGGCAGTGGTCAGTATTCATCTTCCTTGCTCTGCACATGTCTACAACATTGCCCTCAATTAATTACTTCCCCAGACCAAAGTTCCAATTTACAGAAATTTTCTTTAATGGAAGCCACCTATGTAACTCATCATCTTTACTGACCTCCTCTAAGCTGCTTCGAGTTCTAATATACCTTTGAAGGCTCCAGAAATACACACAACACTTGGAAGCAACTTGAACATACATTTTTGTAAAGACATTCTCAAAATTTGTTCTGTACATTTTTACTCTCATTTTTGGATTGTGTTTTGGTGACCAATGAGTTCATGATCTCGCAGGATCACCAATCACAATTCCCAAATCTTATTCCTCAATGGTAATACTCAGCTCAAACTCTTAATCCAATATATAAAAGGGATTGTTCTGCCCAGTTATCCTTCTTAGTTATCATCATAATTTATCTACACTGAATCTTATCACCCATTTTGTTGCATAGTCCTCAGCACTTTAATGTCCTTCCATTGCTCTCTACAGCTAGCCCTCTTCTTCACAGCAAAGTTGCTCACCCAACTGCTCATCCCCTTACTGATCCCATTCATGAACAGATCTCTGGAAATTAACTGGGACCCTCCTTTAACTGAGAACAGGCCTTCTACCCTTTGATGGTACCTCTTAAACTGTCATTTACTTGTGCAAGGACCTCCCCTCTTATATAATCTTAGTTTCCTTAAAAAGTCTTTTTGATAAAGTTCACTTTGATTTTTGAACCAGAACATCTTCTTGCTGATCCTCCCAGAAACTCCAATTGCCCAAGACCAGACTTCCTCACAAGTTCTTCTTTGACTCTTCTCAAATTATCATTCCTATGCAGCTGGCCACCAATGCTATGCTTTATTACAGCATCTAACAACCAAATACAGATTTCAGATTTGCCTGGTACAGGCCTGCCTGGCCCAGACCCCTGAAACCATGATTTTCTATACTTGCATTTCAGAAGATTTTTCTGAACCTGAATACTCGAGCATGTACCATTTAGACAATGTAATTAGGTTGCAGAGCACAAATAGATTGGTGTTAAAAGTTTTGCTTTTTGAGTCACCTAACAAATCATAACTAAAGATGTTTTTAACAGTTTCAGCTATCATTCAAGTAAAAGGGTTACTGTTGCTCTAGTCCTGCTAGTTAACACAAGCTCAAATAAGAGGGGCAAATTGGTGGTTGAAAAAAATCTCAATATGTTATAGAAGCTGCAAGCACTGTGCTAGGACAAGGCTTTCCACAGGAGCTGATTTCTCTCATGATGCTACACTAGATGGTTGAAAAGATCAATTCTGGAACAAAACCACAACTCATGCAGGACAGATATAAAGTGACTGAGAGACAGGGTAGTCTCCCCACTACATAACACCACATCCTGTGTATAGGTGGCAACCATGCAGTAGTGCAAAGCCTGCAGCAGAAGCCCAGTCCTGCCTAGAGTCACACTGTGGAAACAACATTGCCTGGGGGCAAAACCTGTGACAGGGTTTAGCACTGCTTTATTGTAACCTTGGATTTCTTTTAACCATATTATTTATTGGAGCTATTCCAACTGAAATGCTGATGATCCTGGTTGCCCTGCTTCCTCAACCTCTCATCCCAGCCCTCAAAGAAAGGCAACAAGTAAGAAAGAGTGACCTATTTCCAAGCAGTCACTTCCAATACAACCTACAGTCAAGGAACTGCTGTTCTATCTGAAAAGAACATACTTCACAGATTATTGTAGCTTTACAGTAAATAGGAAGTGCTACATCTAGCCATGATTGCTTTTGCCACTACTGCTACAACTGTGATGCTGGATGATGGTACCAATGACCTTATGAGCTAAAACACAAAAGCCTTAGGGAAGGTTAACTGAAAATGCAGAATACTTAAGGTAATACCAAAGCAAATCCCTCTTCAAAGGTGCAACCAGTGAGCCTTTCTGAAGCTGCACAGCACAGACACCAAATGTATTTCTGACTGTTCATGTACCAGCTTTGTGCAATGCTTTTAGTACACACCTAAATAGCTTACCCTGACTAGAGTGACTACTCAGAGCCCCCACCATCCCTGTTGCTACCAGAGCATCCTTGTGAACAAGTTAAGTACATAGAGCTCTTCATTTGTTCCCATTTTCCATTTGGCATGTTGAGCATTCTGCTCCAGAGCACGGTGATGCCATGCAATGCAATTTGGGATGCATATCTCAAGGCCTAAGAATTCTGAGATTTGATGCCAGATTAGTGAACAACTAAAAGCAGTCATGCATAATTTAGAGCTACACAACTGAACACTGTAGTGGGAGATAAGGCAGGCAGTTAGTATCCAGAATAGCCACCCGGATTACAATATTTGGATTCAGGTGACCAGAAACAACAACTGGATCAGTTTCAGCCAGCAAAGCCAGAATCTGCTAGAAGTCCACAAAGATTTTGTCCTGGAGCTACACCAACAGAAAACCATTTTGGGAGCTCCTGTCAGCCTGATGAAATGTCCTAACGATGTGGTCACCAAACAACTTTACCTTTAACTCACAAGATAATCATCATGTTATCGGCAGGACAAGCAAGCCAGGAAGGCTAACAGTAGCACAGGATTTCTCCATGTCATGTCAAGGGACAGGGATAGGGTTCCCTGCTGTCACAGAAACAGGCTGTGAAATGCATACATGTTCCCTTACTCTGTCCTAGCTCCATCCCCAAACACACTGGCTTAAGACTATCTCAGTCTTGCAGGACACAGTTTACCACAGTAAGCATTCACCAACACTGGCTGATCTACAATGAAAGACCCGGATTTCCTGAAATGTAAATTTTATTCTCCACAGTCTAAGACACCAGACTACTTAGAAGCTCTCTTTTTTTAAAAACAACTTAGTAGACTCTGCTTCCCTGATTTCAAGCCTACATTAAGTGATGTGAGAAAAACACATGCAAGACTTTGCCTCGAACAGCTGCAAACTGCTAGTAGGGCAGGCTTCCAGAAAGGTGGAAGGAAGATGGTGACAAAAAAGATGGAATAAAAATAGTCTTATGACTGTATGGTATGCATCAATGTTTCATGCACATTATGGGAAAAAATCCTGGAGGGCAGATGGAAACATGAAATAGAGATGCTTTTGTGAATCCCAGAGAATGTCTTCCTCTAAAGTGCTCTCTAACAAGATGCTTGGGCTCCTTTCACACTGTGGGAAAGTAGCTCTAGGCTAGCAAAAAAATTTCCAATCAAAAAGGTATGTTTAGTTTAATTTTATTTTTAAAAAGTTGTGAAGAGATGAATTTTACAATAGTTGTGTGTTCAATTAATTTTTCAAACAGGTGTTTAGACAAATGGATTTATTTACTGATTTAGCTGATGGTGAATTTTTTTCAGTGAAAAATAATAACCTTAAAAACAAAGCAAGTCTTGCACAGAGTGCTCCTCTAGATGGTACACACAAGAATCAGAGTAGTCAGGAAACATTTCAGCTCAACTGACATAGTGGTCTCAATCTGAAATACTTTCTATGTTTTGCAGGGTGTTGGAGATAAAATACTTGACCAGTGTTCTGTTAGAACTGTTTAGGTTTAGCACCTTTGCACTGCCTGTTTCTTGTCCACTTCCAGAAATGCATAATCCATCACAATCTTCTGGGGGTTCTCCAGGAAACCCTCCTTTCACCATTCTGCCTTTGCTAAGCTGACAATTTCAAGGTTCAGATCCACCTTTTGTTTATCTTCTGAAATCTGATGGCTATCTTTTAGCTATTAATTCCCTCTTCATATGGGCTGCAGTGTTTTTATGTGCTAAGAGAAATCAGAAAAAATAAAGATGTTACTAGTCACCCCACTCAATACAGAGTCTATTTTTGTACTGCTAACTAGCTTCTTCCTTCATGACCACATTTAGATTCTTTTCTTCCAGTTTCTCTTTTCACCGTGTGCCCTTCAGAACTGCAAGATGCTATCCAAATTACTTCCACATACTACATATGCTATTGTAGGTTTTACTGAGACATATGTAATGGGGTAAGTTGGTTGCTATTGTTTCAAAACTTGAAATGGTCAGACATTGTTGGATAGGGAATTTGAGTATAAAGGGTTCTGCTTTTGGTCGTTTGTTGGTTTTTTGTTTGGTTTTTAAAGAAAAAACTAGTATGCATTGCATATTTAACTGCATACATGGGAAACTAGCCGTCCTTATGCTGAAGGACAGCACTCCCTAACAAATTCCTGGGAGACCTACAGACCTCATTTATAAAGACAACAGGCAAACTGTGATAATGCACTGCAAGGTTACCTATCAACAAGCTTCATCCAGGAGTGTCAGAGGACCATTTCTTTAGAGGGGAAAATAACCCATACCCCAAAACAACCCAACGCCTCCTTTACCGGCACTTTTTGTGTCAAACCCCCCCTCTTACACACTATTTTCACTCCTTTTATGGCTTCTGAAGATTACTGTAAAATACACTGTGAAGGTAAGAAATTTCTGTTGCAGCTTTTAGATCTACACAAGCTCATTTTACTACACAGAAAATACAGAATAGCCACAGAGCTCAAAATTCTTTTTGTGTACTTCACCTTGAGTGAAGATTGAGCACAGAAATGAAACTGCAACAGCACGGCTTTGTATTTGAGACTGCTCTAGGATGAATAAACACTGTGAGCACGACTAAGGTCTGGAGCAGGGGGGCAGCATAACCAAAGCTGGGGAAGGCTGTGATTAGCGAGGAGGAAATGACAGATCAAATCAGTAGAGAAAGGAGGCAGAAAAGTGTGAATCATGTCTGGGACTTGGCACAGCAAAGAAATACATCATTAAAGCTTTGAAGTAAGACTGATGAGACGATGACATTTCGCTGAGGGGAACAAGAGTGAAGAAAAAAGCATGCAAAACTATCAAAAAGTGTGATTGAGAGCTCTTGCAATTGTGGAGTCAGGTACTGGACAAACTACAAAACATGAGTCAGCAGCACAGATGTGACAGACCGACTGGGAGGAAGGCAAACCAACACTTGCTACGCTGAAGGATGTCACACAGGAAGGGGTGCAGGCAGCAGCAGGAGGAAGCAGTCCCATCCAACACTATCCATTCTCTATGTCTGTGCACATCCCCTGAACACATTACTCCCTCCAGCCTTCAAACTATCTCCCCTCGCACCCAACCTGAGGAGCAGAGCTCCAGGGAGCATGGAGGTGAGCCATGCCACAGCTTCAGCTCAGCTGGGACAGGCAACTCCTTGCTGTGTCTAACTGGGCTGGGCTGCTTTCTGCCTTCCCCACAGCCTCAGGACCCCCAAAGCAGGGAGCAGGCAGTGAACTCCATGGTGACACCAACACCAAGAGAAGGGTCAGCACTCTCCTTCTGGAGATCTCTAGGTTTTCCCAATAGGGCAAGGTAGATAAGGGACAGAGTTGCAAAGATTTGGACAGTGAGGATAACTGATCTGGGCAGCTAAGATAATTTGATGCTATTCCTCATGAAATGGGTCTTTTACACAGAAGGTACAGAGCACAGAGAACAAGGGGAAGGAGTAGACATGGGAAGTATCAGGGAGCTGATACAGGAAAGTTTCTGAGAAGTCCTTCCGTACAGCTGGACTGGTAAGAAGGCAAGGCTAGCTGAGCAAAGACCAGGGAGAGGGGTAGGAGACAGTAAACGTTGATATTCTGGATGACAGAGTAAGAGAAATGAAAGGATGGAGGGACAGTAGCTGGAGTGCAGAAGTTTAGAGATGGTCAGTAAAGGACAGCACATCTGTATGGATGAGGAGCTCACAGAAAATAAATGAAACAGGAGTCTGACATAAGTTTGAGAATGGCTAAGTTAAATTGCAAGGGAAAGGCTGCTACCTGAGTGATGGAGCGATGCTCCAGAAAAAGTAGTTTAAACCCTCCTGTGAAGTTATTTTGCAATTGGGCATGCAATACTTACCAGATCAGTTTCCTCCTCCAGCCTCCACAGGATCCTGTAGCTGTTTCTTGGGTATTGTTCACAGCTGAGCAGACACAGTGCTTTGCAGATGACCCAGGCCGGGAGGACACTATGGTATAGGTGAGGCTACAGACTTTTTTTTTTTGCTGGTTTGTTGTGTTTTTTTTTAAAATTCATTTACCTCAGGCCTCTGTTGTGGCACTGTGTACCATCTGAGAGAAAAGAAATATTCACTCCTGGATTTGGTAGCAATGTCACTTGCAAAACCACAGCCCTGAGCATGTATGAGGGCACTGATCAAGAATCCTGCTGAGTTTCTTTGTCTTCTGCTATATCCTTTGTGGTCTCTTGTGCTGATTCATTCCCAAGGCCAGGTCCAGGTGTGTTTTCTCTCCTTCATTTATGTATGTACCTGTACCTGCCCATCCCATTATGATTAATATCCAGGCTCAGTCATATATGAACTGGAGGCCACCAGAGCCTTAGCAGACCCTTCAAAACTAATATATTATTATAACCAACTTTCTTACAACCTCCACCACAAAAAGCAGCACTCTTGCCTACCTGCCAACATGTATGGAGCATCTACCTCTACTCAGAATGATCCTGGAGTAAAGCACAACATGGGTAGTAAGCCAGGTGGGAAGAAATAAGAACTCCAGCGCATCATATACAATCCAAAGAAACCTTGAGTGGAACCCAGCTCGCCACAACAAGCATTTACTACAGTAAATACTCCTTTGTGATGCAACATTGAGAATTCAGTTCAGCATGGACACATGATGCTGTAAGAGGAACTGCACTGTATTCAAGGTAACATCCTACTGGGGACTAAGCCATAGTGAATTGGATTTGTTAATTATTTCTCAATAATCATCGGCCTAGAAATTCTTTCTCACGTCATCAATTTTAAAGTTCACAAAGGGACAATCCTACCTATTGTCTGCTTGAGTGAATCCTATGTTTCCATACTTACAAAACGAAAATAGAAGTAAAGAACAGAAATGCAGTGAATTTTACATGCAGTTTCTGTTTGTTAGAGAAAAATATTTTTCAGCATATAATAAGAATTTCCTAATGAAAAAAAAACCCCAACAACAAAAACCCCACAATGGGTTATTCCTCATCCTATACCTTTAAGAGATTACTCTAACAGATAACACAAACAGATTTGTAATTACTATATTCAAGCATCTTCTATAAGCCACTAAGACATCAAAGGAATGGGTCAGATGGATATGCACATTTCAGATCTGCTAAGTCCTGGTCCCATCTCTCTCACATACCCTTCTACAACTTTGAGAAAAGCAGCTAAGGCATATCAGCTTACACACTTTTATCAATTTCCAGTCCTTGCTTAAAGAAAGAAACAAAACTACTTAACCAAATCCAGCCTACCTCTCTGTCAAATCTTCCCTCCTCTCCCAACAAGACCCATCCATTCCTTGTTTCTAAAGTGCAGCCCCAACTACCATGCTCTTTCAGAGCCACACTCCTCCTTCCAAGGCTTCCCTGCTCTGGTGGCAAAACCCAAGGAATCACTTCAGCTCCTTGCTGCCAAAGCAGGTAGGTCACTGTGCATCGCAAACTGAGTCTTGGAGATTTCTATCAGATGCACAGGCTGTTCTTTGTTTACAAAGGCTTGGATATTAAGAAGACACCACTATAAAAAGGAGGAGTATTTATTTACAGATATCATTAGCAATTTACAAGAAAATGAAACAAACAGGTCACATAGGAACAGCTGAAGCACTGAGCAGCTAACTGGATGTTTCAGCTATCGAAAATTCAGTATTGCATCAAATGTTGTAAGAGAGCGACAGATCACAAATGCCAAGTTAGTCATTTTCAGTAACAGTTCTCATGGAATTTTTTCCTTCTAAATAATCAAAACAATTGGTCATTGGTCCTTATAAGGAAAAGTGCCATACCAAACAGAATTTCATAAAATACAGCTGTTTTAACTTCACAGTTCCCTCCAGCATATCCGCAGCACCTGAATTTTGAAGCTGCATTTTTATGCTTGTGTCTTTGTTGTTTTGGTTTTTAATTTTTATTTTTTTAACAAGATAACAAGATAAAACTATTAAAATTATTGGCAGTGGAGTAACTTGTTCCGATTCAGAGTAACAGGTTTCATCTGTTCTTATGATAGAGAGCCTCAATAAAGCCACAGCATAGCAAATTTTAAACAAATAAACAGCCACAACTTGTTTTTTAACAGCAAAGTATTAGCCTGTGAGGTTAATTGCCAGAAGGTAGCTTACAGTCAGACAGACAAGATTTACATAGATAACTGGGATCATCCAAAATTAGAATATGATTTCAAGAGGGCTTCAGGAAAAAATAATAGCAACCCTCTTTTTCCAGGACAAAACACAAATCAGCAGAGAGTTAAATAAGAGAGGGCCTTCTCCTCTGTATCTTACAGTTATACCTGTATCTTACAGTTATGCCCTGAGGCATCTGATAGCACCTAATATCAAGACAAAATACAGGACTAAACAGAACAGTAGTCAGAATTCCTGTGTTGTACCAGATCTAGAGAGGATAACACCTTTGTGGACTCCAAACAGCAGCCTCCCATCTCCCCAGAGCATCTTTTAAAACACGCAGTTGAGCTTGCCTCGAATATAGCAAAGTATAAGTTTTAAAACCTCGGGCACTGGGATACCCGCCAAGTCACAACAAATATGTATACATAATCTAATGTACTTAAATTCAGAGTGGAAACTCAGTGCCCTTCAGGTATATCCCTCAAGGCTACGAATGTATGCTTGTCAGACAGGATGAAGTTTCCCTGTGTAAGTAATAACTGAGTGCTTCTGGCATCTAACCACACCTCCGAGGTTCATCCAAACCCCAAGATCAGGGAGGGAGGAGTCATCAGCATGCAGGTGAGGAGGTTTGGAAGTAGGGGCAAAATGAGATTAAGGAAGAGGAAACCGAGACAAATTACAGTGGATTAGGAATAACAAGGCTCTCTTAATAAAACAGTTATAAGAAAGCCCTCTTTTCCCTTCACCTGTAGCAGATGAAAAGTTGGTTAAAAAAACCCCCAAAACAGGGATTCCCATGAAGAGAAGGGAGCCTAAAAAGTGAAACAAAGCAAAGCAGAGGCAAAGCAGCAGAGTTAATGAATTGCAAGGCAATGCTGCAGACAGGATTTTTCACATCATTGGTATGGTCACCTTATCTTAGGGAAAAGTGGCTAGAAAGAAAGCCAATGAAATCCTCTGGAGCCTGTAAAGGCTTCTACTGCAAAAAATAAAAATAACAAAACAAAAATCAAAACTGTTTAGGATACAGACAAATGTAAACACACAGGGGCATCTGTTGACAGCAAAAAGCAGTAACTGTTGTCTTCGGAAATGATGAAATACAACTATTTTTCTTTAAAAGCAGGTGACTGACATTGAGTATGAAATTTCATACTGCACTTGTTTCTGTGACCTATGAACCCTCTGCTAAGAGAAGCTAAACAACTGGATAAATTTTAATAAGAGATCTTTGCATTTGGACCCTAGAATAAAGATTTCACTGGCAGCCTTACTTCCTACCACTAACCAATCTCTTAAAATATAGTATCTACTAATCCCTTAAAACACTTGGTTTAATGGCATATGATAATAACAGCTTTATCTGAAGCAGATCTAGCGTGTTCTATGCTACTTATTTTAGCAGGTTTTTTTTCCTTTTCTTCCATCAGACAATGTTACAATTACAAATTTCAAACTGCAAACGCCCTACTTATTGAAATCTGAGTACCAGAGGGAGGAAAGTGAGATGTGGAGAATCATGCTCATTCCATCAGTGTTTGTAACTGCCCACATCAGCAGTCTTCAAGAAAAAAAGCAATACCTGTGAACACGAAGCAGGGATTCATGACCAGCTAAAGCTGGGTAATACAGTCTGACAGCAGGGCAGCCACCCAAGCCTTCTATCAGTAAGAACACATGAAAAAGTAACACGCAGAAACTCGGCCGTAAAAATGACATTTCTTTCCTGCCTCCTATCACCTCACAGAAATGTGCCAGAGCAAAGGAAGGTGTGCAGACCGTTCTGCAGGAAGAGCTGGAAGCTCATCTTACTAAACCACACTTGCTACATATCGTCAACCACACACAATACACTTATTTATGACCTGCAGCTTCCATCCCTCTCCCCAAACTCACCCAGTCCTGCCACCTTGCACAAGCTGCCACCATGACTAGTGCTGGGGGGAAACATCTGCTAAAGAAAAGGGTACAAAACGGTCAAAAAGAGCTAGGGTTATGCAAATGAATGGCTGAGAAAAAAGACTCACTACCAAAACAGGTACAATAAATGGCCTGATGATTTCAACATGTTTCTTTCTGAAATAATTTGCTTCCTTACCAAAGCAGGGGATGCTTTTGGAGGAGGCTTTCCCAAATGAAAACACAAAAATGTATCAAACATTTATGTAAGAATGTATCAAACATTTACATACTAATTTCTCACTGCTACCCTATACTTGTCACCACAACTTTGAGGTTTGTACACAAAAGGCTGCACACGCCAAGATGAGGGCTGATACTTCCCTTGAATTACACACAAACCAGCACTCTGAGGCATCAACTTTTCAAAACAAAACAAAACTCAACACAAAACAAAACAAACCCCTGAAAAAACTGCTCAGAATAGATATAGCTACAGTAAAGATAATTGCTGTTAGTTAACCTCAAGGCCTGATCCGTCATCAGATTTGATAGCTGCCTTGGCAAGCAACTTCAGCAGTTACCTTCTCATCTCTGGATCTAATCCCAAAAGCAAAGCAGCCATCTCCAGAATTAGGTAGCTCCGCCTAAACAAGCACCTTGTTTACTGGGTCGAGCATAGGCAGAGGCAACCATGCCCAGCCAAGATGCCAAGCTGGCCCGACACAAGCCACCCCCTTGCTGGAAGCCAGACCGTGCAGCAGAAGCAGCTGAGCTTTTCAGCTTTTCATCCATGAGCAGCTCAGAGGCAGGGGTAACAGCTCTGGCACAGCATCTTGGCTAATGCTTTGGGATCAGAGATGGACACATCTGTCCAGCTGTCATGCTGAAGACAGCACACGTCAGCACTCTGTTAGTCTGCCCAGAACTTAGTTATTTTCAGCATGCCTCCACACTGACACAGTTCAGGGCTTCTTCGTCCTTCCCTTTCCCCTTACTTTCCCCTTTCCCTTCCCTTTCCTTCCCTTCCCTTTCCTTTTCCCTTTCCACACTCTGTGCCAGGTCAGGGACCTAAAACATTCAAGTTAACCACAGAGAGCTAAAACAGTCAAATTAACTCTACAGAAAGAATTCCAACCATTTCCATGCAGTTTCTGGAGTGGTTTTGTGCCCGCACAAGAGGAGATAGAGAAGAGCCACCTCACGAACAGGGATGAGCAGTTTGGGATTCCCATATCTCTAGCCCCAAGAGCATACACAGATTTCCTGCAGTCTCTTGGTACTAACATTCAGAGTCAGGAACAGCAGCAATTTCAGCACCCTGCTGAACATGGGGATTTGGCACCAGCTCTGTCCCGCAGACCCAACATCCAAGAGGAACCAACCTGATGGAACAGACTGAGCACAGCAGACTAATGGAGTATCACAGCACTGTAAGATGCTCTCACCTTAGTAGGGGTGATGAAAGGTGCTGAATGACCAAGTTCAAATTATTATTGGCAGTGCATAGATCTCCTTGAATAAACTTGGTGCGATCTAAGTCTGTCAAACATCTACAATCACAACAGGGAGAGCCCTGGCAAACTGTTTGAACTCACTCACTACTCCTCCTAGAGTGAAAAAAATGTAGAAGTTTACAGTCCTCTGCACCATAGATGGCTGTCAACAACAGAGACCAACACAGGGCCTTCTGAAAGGTGAATTTAGGAAAAAAAAAGCATCTACCACACTTATATAATCTTATCTTTCATATTGAAATACTATCTTCTGATTTAACAGGAGGCAAGGCTGTGATGAGATGGAACAGTCTCACAAGAGCATCAAATCCAAGTACACACTTTCTGCCTCATTTCAATACTGAGAAAGGTGGAGAAAAGTTATCTGGACGTACAACTAATGATGATAGCATGGCCTCTTGCTTGGAGCACATTTTCAATGAAAGAATGAAAACATGAAGGTAAAGAAAAAAAATCAAACAAAATGTCACATGATTTTTAAAACCATGAACCATGTCAAATACCCAGCTTTTCTTCAACATTACAGAGTCTTTATACAAAAGAAGCACAACACTTCTAGTCTCACTCCTAAGGAATATATTACACTACCACCTGAGCAGTAATTTGTTGAGCTGAGAAGAGTTAGTTCAAGAACAGTATGACAGGAAAAGCAGCCGACCAAGAGGAGATGACAACAGATTTCTTTCAGAAAAAGGTGGAAGGATGTTAGCTAGGGACTTCTGCCACGATTGGTCTTTAGTCTTTTTTGATTCAACACTTCCATTTAGGATTTTTTTATGCCTTTAAGTGAGCACTACAAAAACATGCAGAAAATATGAAACTAGGAGGTAGCAGAAGTACAGTGCAGACTGAAACAACACTAACACAAAAATCTTGTAACAAATCTTAAGGACAGAAACAGGATGAAAAGGAACAACAAACAACAGAGTAATGCTCTCAGAGACAGTGGTTGCTGCTGAGAAGTGATGAACTATTAGTTGGAAGCAGCAGAGAAGGAAAAAATTTGAGTATAACCCTCCTATAAGCAGCTAGTAAAAGTCACTAAAGAAAGCTGTTTCAGAAGAAATAAAATATAATGATTCAAAAAAAGCAGCTGTATTTTCAGTGCAGGAAGGGATAGAAAGACACCACCATAGCGGACTACCAAGATCTCACTAGGAACACCATGTATAAATCTAGTAATACATATTCACAAAAAACTTATCTGGGATAGTACAACAAAACATCTGACCAAAGGAAAAAAAAAAGACTAAAGTTCTTAATAAATAAACTGAAGAGACAGTCAGTAGGGCTGGAACAAAGAAGTGGAAGTGTAAGCTTATCAAAATAAGTTTAGGCTGGAAATTAAAAGGCTTTCTAGACAACACAACACTGCTTTCAGTTTACATGGAAAAAACTTCACTAGCTTGCAAGTGGCTCTATATACGTTCACAGAGACAGACGTGGTTTCTGTGACAGCGAGGCATCTGGCTCAGCCAGGGTGATTTGTTCCAGTTCTGGGTGATTTGTTCCGGTTCGGGGTCCCTGAATACTCATTGCAACACAACGATGGTCCTTGCAGGCCAGAGCAAAAGTCCATCAGCCCAGCAGCCTTGCTCCAGGAACAGCCAACAGCAGATCATGAGGAAGACAAAAGCACAGTATTTTGGGGAAGCATCACCACTTGTGATTTAGGGACTTAGCGATCTAGACAGATTTAATATCCGCCCTTTTCCACTATTTTGGCAGCTCTCTCTCATGCCCATGTAATCTTTTGTACCGACAACATCCCATGGCAAGGAGTGCCACAGCTTAATTTCACATTTTATTAACAACAGCTCTCTATTAGCTTGTTCTGAGCCCATTTCCCACTATGTCTTTTTCCTCTTAGCTAATGATTTTGCTCACCCTTTATCCCATCAATATTACTCACGGTTCCTTTATCATTTTGTCTGTGATATGAAACTCTGTGTTCAGTGCTCTCCCTTTTGTAGTCTCTTACAGAGCTGAAAAGTCTAAACCAACTTAGGCCTTCCTTGCATGGAAACTGTTTCACTACTTTTTTCATTCATTACCTTGTCCTGTATCTTTGCCATGCTACATACTGTATTGTAGCTCTTGCACTGTATTGAGGAGACACGGCACCAACTGCCGCCTGTCTGATTTCTTTCCTAAAAATTAATTCCCACCATGCAGTGAAGTACTACAGTAAGCCTGACATCGACACCAGGCAAGAAAGCATAAACTTCAATGAACAACTGGGGTGTGAGTAGGAGGACACAAGAATAAACATATCAGTGAAGAAGCAACATAGTTTAGAAAAGGATGTCAAACTCCAAGAAGCAAGTGGAGTTTCTGGAGAAACCAATACACATGCAGAAAAGGGAGATGCAAATGAATAGCATGCAAGTACACCTCAGCTGAAGTGGCTGGAGAGACAGAAAGCTGAACAGACTGGCAGCTCTTCCAATGAAATAGCTGGAGATGTGAAATTAAACAAAAGGACACAGGTTTGAGAAGGCAATGCACCTGCCTTTTAAACATATCTGCAGTTTAACTCCTTGCAACAGCATGTTTAGACACTTCATCAAAGCCCAAGAGGTAACACAAAAAAGTTATGGAAAAAGTCCAGCAAAGGTTAGTAAATATAAACTCATTTTTGCTTAGCTCAGGAAGCCTTTGACAAGTGGATTACTCAAGATCAGGAGAACACTCTGGGAGTATCATCCCTATTCCTCCTAAATTTTCATGACAAAGTAACTTTAGTTTTGCCAGTGCCAGAAACAGAGCACCAGGTTTTAATATACACACAAGTATAATTATTCTTACTAAATAAAATGCAAGCATAGAATTTGATCAGCATTTATCAGGTTAAATAAAAGTACTGTCATATCAGGCCTTGATCAGGCTGCAAAGCCCTCCTGTAACAGTCCTTTAGCCACCTTGATTTCAAAGCAGGAAAATTCCTCTGTTAATTTGCACAAGAACCAATGCTGCTGTCAGTAAGTACAAATGTGAACTCAAATCCAGTATATTTGACTATTTGCAGAATGAGTGGGATCACATTTCACCATGCTGCCAAACACTTGCCATTGTATGATAAACTCCTCTATTTAAGCCAACCTACAACTTTGCCAAACTGCCATTGTTTGGGCTGAAATTTTACAAATTAGTATCTGCTTTCCTGTTTTGTTTCTTCAGTTTTTATTCATTCAAAACAGTGCATTTCTAAAACATAAAGTTTAATAGAAAAAAAAGGTTTTATTTGTGTCAAAAAATTCTGGCACACATTTCCTACTTTTCCTTTTCCTTTGAACACCTTTCTTTGAGATGGAGATTTGAAATTAGACAGGGACAGTGGTGTAGCTGTCATTCCTGTGAACTCTACCCGAATTCAGCCAGTTTTCTAATTGCTTATTCCACAATCCCATTAGTAACTCAGAAATCAACGTTTTGAACGCTGTCCTAGAGGTCTCAGATTCTACTAGAGATCTCTGTGTCATTTAAACTAAATGCTACAGAGAAGGTCATTAATTTTCCCAGTCCTTGGCATGTGTCTACAAGGAGTGATTTGCAGAAATACTTAGTGCCTGAAGCTGAAGCAAAAGGCAGTGAAAGCTGCATTCTAAACAGATTATGAAGACAATGGTTTTGAAAAACTCTGCCTAGTAATCTCAGAACAGGTTCTTCCAAAAATTCCACAGAAATCTGATTCTTAAATAAACAACTAAAAGAAAAAACCCCACAGGAATAATTTACTTTATTCTCACTGCATTTTATCCTGTGCATGCACTGCAGGCTCTCCTCCTTTGGAATCAAGGTGCTTTACAGTGTAAGTATCATAATGCAGGTTGGGCAGGAGGTGTCTCTCCATCACAAGAGTCAGCAACAATGTACAAGCAGCTTGGCATTTCACCAGGGCAGGGACTGTGGCTGTAGGGCAGGTTTTCTCAAAGAATCCAGAGCCTGAAGCAAAACATTCAACGTGCTAGAGAGCATACCAGAACTCTGTATAAATATGTTCCATTGTCAAGATCCATGTATAAGTTTCCAGCCAGAAAACTGGCTTGTGAACTCCCATCTGTGGGATATATACTGCTCTGAGAACCAGCATCCCACTGGGTATTTTCCTTCAAAGATCCTCAGCCTGAAAAACAGGATAGCATAGGAGTGCCCATGGTGATGACTGAGAGGAACATAATTTGGCTTTGTGAGCCTCTGTTGTGCCATATTGTTAAATTAACACACAGAATTAAACAGTGTGCACACATGTAACTGCAAGTACTCTAACTGCTTTTTTCCCCTTTCCTTTCCACATGTCTCAGTTCTCCTCTTTCAAGCAACACTGTTAGCTTGTCAGGGGAAGGACAGATGCCTGCTGTGTTCTCCTTTTCAGCCTCTAGTACACTGAATCCTAAAAATGGATGCTATTTTTTTTTTAAGACATTAACAAAGCAACACAACTCCTAAAGCCTCCTTTAGTTCTATTTATTCTTCTCCGGTCACCGGTGCTTGGAAACAAACATTCTTCCTGTCCACTGCTCTCCTGTGAAAGACCACAGTATCTATAGTTACTGGAGAAGAGTGTTTCAGTTATCTAGGCTCCAAACCTTCCCATGTTTTACTTTTCAGCTTGCCCCAGAGGGCTTGCCCTCTCCAACATCAGAACCAAGATTTCTCGCTTTGGCTACTAAAATTCTCTCTCCTCACCAGGAAGCTTGTCAACTCTTTACAGAATCAAATACCACAATCACATCTGAAACTGAAGAGCTGAAGAGTCTCTTCTGATCAACTTACAGCTTCCAGACAACTTGCCAGCCCCCCCTCCCCGCAGTGCAGGAAAGAAAGAGGTGAGACAGCAACTCTAGCCCTAAGAAATGCTGTCAGAGAGCACAGGTTGAGGCTTAAAAAAAAAAAAAACAAAAAAACAAAAACAAGAATTACCAACTTCCCCAAAACCATTTTTTCTTCTTATTTGTAGGCCTTCCTGCAAAGAAAAGCATATTGGGCAGGTGGCACACACTACCACAAGTTGACGCTGCGAAACTCTCACCAGAAGGATACAAATAGCATCAGAAACAGCATCTCAACTTCAAAATATCCATGATTTTTAACAGCCCCAAGAAGCAAAAACCAGGATAATTCCTGATCCTAAGAATGGAATGGCAAGATTGAGCAGGGGGAGGAGGACTATATCAAGAAAGAATCTTTCCTATTCCTTTCTTAAAGCATGACTGCTTACAAGAGGCAATCTCATACAAATACAAGATATTTTTGTCTGATCTTGTTCAGCTGTTTCTCCTTGGACATTTGAATACCACATTCATTAAAAATAATACTGTATTTTTGGTTAGAGGTGGATTAAGAATTTTCCTCCTAAGAATCTATGAGAAGATACTTCCCTCTTTAGTTCAGTGGAGCAGCACAAACTTGTGGCTAAGAAATTTTGGGTGTAATTCTGAAAGGTACAAACAAACAAGCCGAAGTCCAAGTTCATGCAAAAATCCTCTCAGGGCAGCTGTTTATTGTATATAATTCTTCCAGCTGTGCAAAGGTGCTCTAACAAAACAAAGCACACTGCAGAAGAAAGGACAAGAGCTCAACAAAACTGCAGTACGGCAGAGTTCTTCCCTGGGGAGGGGCGGCGGGGTGTGATTGGGGCGGGGGTAGGAAGTCCAAGCCTGAGAAGTGGCTGTGGCACACAACACAGGGCAGCAAGACCCAGGAGCTGAAACCCTGCTGCCAGATGGATATTTCAGATGGTTCATCTCAAGGAATGTGTTAAGAACAGCATGCAAAAATCCACTGAAGCATTCAAGTAGTCAGAGGATCAATATATTTTGCAGGTATGTAGATCCTTGATCGCAATCCGCTAGTGTTTTATCTATAAACTACTTGTCAATACACAAACATTCCTGTTTCCTAGAGATCCTATGTCACAGACCATCATCAGACTAAGAAGTGCAGAAACATTTTTCTTTTGCAACTGATGAGTAATTTGGGAGTGAAAACTGAAAGCAGAATACAAAAGAAATCTGGAACAGAAAAAATGGTACATTAAAAAAAAGTAGTAATGAAACATTCAGAAAGAATGAATCAAAACAAAACCTAAAGTGAACTTTTCCTATAAATCAAAGATTTCAGAATGCTAAACAATAAGAGACTTGATTATGAAGAAATCTAAATGTGCAAAAATAAAAAGGTCAGATGAAGGTGTTTGGAAGCATTATTAAAATGATCATCCACCCAGAGAAGGTAGTTTTCAGATGCACTGACTACTCTGGACAATCTTATTTTATGCTCTCTCCATCTTTTCTTAGAGATATAACAGAAAACCATTGCTGAGGAAAGCTGCAGAAACTTGGAATAAACAGGAAAGAACAACAAGATGAGAAACAAGTCATTGCTACACAGAAAAACAGAGAAAGCAGAAATCCGGAAAACCTGAAGCAAAATAACAAACAAACAGTTTAACCTTGTTAAGGACACTGGGACACAGTGATGATAACTAGGAACACACATTCTTCTGCTCCTCTTTTACTATAAGGAATTTATCATGAGCTTGACTTCTTGTCCAATTTGGCTTTTTAAATATAAAAGCTCCTCTTCGGTAAATACATTCTCATCTTTAAAACATAATTATGGTCTGAAAGTTGGCACTAAAAATAGCACTAAGGAGCTTCATATTTACATCTTCTTGATTTCTGTATCAATTTACTCGATTGCAACAGTCAAGTGTATGTGCTCTGGTCTTCAAGACTCAAAGGAGTTCTCTTTAGGGTTAATCCTAAAGATAAGTTTGACAGGGTGACAGTTTTCAGTTTAAATCCATAAATTATAGTTGAAATTCAATGTGTAACTGTAAACACATTATGTCTAAAGAACAAAGCATTTACAAATGTTTAGCAACTCTCTTAAGAAAAGCAAGTATCTGAGCAAAAAAAAAAAAAGAAAACCAAAATTAGATTAGGGAAACATAAGAAAAAATAAAAAGAATACATATTCCACTAATCCATACTGGCATGCCAGGAAAACTTAAAGACAATTTGGAACAAACTTCACAAATTCTTACAATTAGGAAATACATGAGGAATAACATCATGAATAAGTCTTCAAATTAGCAAGTGACCAAGAAGTACACACTTTGCCAATTTCAGTTCAAATCAAAATACTTCACGATACAAGCATATTTTTAGTACTTTTACAAATAAATGAGTTCTTTGGAATAAGGTCCTACACTCACTAACATTCTCAATTTTTTCCCTGCAGTGTCAGAAACAGCCATTTCAAGCAGACTTTTCCAAATATCAAAATTGAAAGGGACACTTCACATGTAATCTCATATGAAGTTAGAGTCTGAAAAAAAGGACAAACATCTTTTAAATACGAACCTTGGAAAAGCTGCATTTGGGTTTTTTTTTCCCTTCACTTTAATGACTATCTGAAATAACTACTGCACTAACCTGATGACACACTTATTTATTATATTTTCTTATGCCTCTTATTCACTTTCTGGCAGTAATACAACTTCATTTAGCAATAGTTTGGACCCCTCAGTAAGGGAATGTGTACATAGTAGCTCTCTAATCTTGCTGCCCAGCTGCTAAGACAGTCACATGAGTCACTTGCTGCCTTTAGAGCAACACACACCACTTGCTGAATTTAGAGACATTCTCTGTTTCTGCACTGGTCATACATATAAATTGAGTAATACCCTATCCTAACTACATACAAAACTCTCTAGGTATTTGTTTTTAGGTTTTTTATATTTAAATCAGTGAGTCAAAGAACATATTTTCTTACTAATGCAGTTAACAACCCAGCTCCACAAAGTGATTTATGTACCAGTTTTCAGTGTTATCGCTCTCACGCCTGCTGGGATAACTTCAGCAGTCAGTTCAAATGTAGGTAACTGCATCTAATTGTTCAGTGAAAATTCAGCCCTGGAAGAATGAAGAACTCTGTCTGCCAAGACAATTCAGTATATAGCTTCGGAACAAAATACTTTACAACAATTCCTTCCTTATCAGTATTTTAAACTGTGACTGTTTGGAACACCACCATATTCAACAGTCTATTTAAAAACAATTTACATCAAGACTGGCATAGTTGCTTCCATGCAGCATCTGCTAATACATATAACTCCTTGTGGAAAATACTTTATTTACTAACATAATTCCCAAGTATTACATAGGAAGTACTATCTCATGCTATTTGGTGCAGTGCCTTACAGGAAAGCACAGTGAGGAGACAGTTCTTTGGACTATTGCTACACTGCCAGTGTAGGCCTGATATGTTTCATTTTTCCCTGCATCACTTAATACCTTCTTTCCCATATTCTCCCTGTGTCTCTTTACTGCACTGCTCTTCGCAGATGGTTATACAGGGAGCAGATCAAAGCCATGATGTATTGTGCTCTGGCCATACATATTTACTGACTACCAGAGTAACAAAACCCCCACAGAATCACATCAATGGACAGGGCTTATGGCACCAAACCCGAGGAGTCTTACATTGTATGAAACACACTTCTACGTTCTACAGTCATTCTACACACATTGCACATTCTACAGTCCAAAACCACACTGGCACAAATTGCAAAAGACGTTTCAGCAGGCCTAAAGAAGAAAGCAGTGTATCAAACCCTAGCTAACTCTTGTTAGTTTCAAGTATGGCCAAACTTGCCTTAAAACAGACTTCTTGCCAGTAGGAAATCACAGTAGGCAATGTCCCAACTTGCCAGTCAGGCAGTAGCACATTTTCAAGTTAAATATTCTAATCTGTCAGATAACATTAAATAGACCTCCATAACTAGCCAGAATAGAGTATCACATAGTAGCAACTAACTAAACTTTTCACTGATGTTGTACCATTCTGAATTAGCATTTAAAAAATAAATGAAAATTGTTACTTCTATGCTGTTTCAGCAAATTTTGCACAGTAATTTAACTAAATACGAACAAATTCCTTGTATTGGTATTTATTACCTATAGTCATTGGTGTACACAGAGCCAGTCAACATACAGGTAAATTTCAGATTACCACACATATATGTACTGTCCTTAAAAGCAAAACTTAAGATTTCTGAAGTCAAAAGATAAGACAGAACTCTATTTTTCTGCTGCATTTTTTCCACTTCACCGAGTTTTCTGCCAAGTCAGTATTGCTGTTTCCCACGTCTGTGTGACTCTTTACTCAGCAACAGTATACAATTACAAACACTGAAAAGACAACTTCAGAAAACAAAGTGGCAGAGGAACATGGGGCAAGATTAGCAATTGAAACAACTAATCCAGATGAATCTCAGAGTCTCCAATCCAGCTGGCATAAATTCTCCTACTCCTTTGTCTTTTCCCTAATCACTACAGTATTCTATTCAGGTATTTGGTTATCACAATATAATATTATCCATCAAAATTAGGAATTACTACCCCCTCCCACTGCAAAAAAAATAATTTGCATATGCCAGTTTTAATCATCAATTTGTCCCCAATAGCCAGAATTCCTTAGAGGAGGCCAAAACATGCTGTCAGTTGTTGGAAAAAATATCTTCAGTTTGATAATGAAGGTCTTATGCATTCTATTGAGGATGTTTCTCTCCTTAAGGACTCAAATTCATGGGTATATTTCGGGGCTATCCTGAAATCTCTCAGATGGGCTCTTGTAAGAGGTAGCTACTTAGAATAAAAACATTGCCTACAGAGTGATGTATGATGGCTTAGTGGATTAGCATGTTAAAAACATAATCTCTTTTGACACAGCTGTTTTTAAGTGTTCTTAAAAAAATTACAAAACATTAATTCTGTTTTCCAGTAAACATAACTTTTGATCTGCTGAGTCAGAGATGTTATGCATAATAATAACAGC
>NW_005054305.1:10771715-10782738 GCF_000277835.1 Geospiza fortis
AATTTTGTGCAAATAATAAGAAAAAGAAAAATCACTGAGCAGAATTCAATTAAAGGCAATTCCACCAGAGGGAAACCGTAGTTCTAACAAAACAAAATACTTGTTTTCCTAGGTAATTTCCATATTTCTAGAAAGTTAATTCCAGAGCCATGTAACACTCACATACAGATTTTATAATACGTACTTTCAACACTGGACTAAAATACTTTGTGCTACTAAGTCAGCACAGTATCACTTTCTATGTATCACTTTTAATTCTGAATTCAAATCCCCCAAACCAACACTCACTAACTTTAGAAAGCACTTTTTCATGCACTATCTGAATGTAGCAGAATAGCCTTGTGTTTGTACAGCTTCTAGAAATCATCATGGAAGCTTCTGAATACCTAGGCATATCTAGGTTATGGATGTATGTAGACACAATGTAATTTTTTTCTATGATCGAGTTATGATGGTTTTGTTATCAAAAACTATATTCTTCTAAATTATGTACATGATGTATTATATTAACAAATATACTAATATACCAACATTCTTTTATTGAGGGATCCAAGCTACTGCTAAATGAATCTCTCATGACACATAAGTATTATTTACTTCACTGAAAAATATTACCAGATTAGTACAGTAGTTATTTTTCTTTGCTTTCAAGACAGTTTAATATTTTTTGAACATTTTAACTTCATTTGTGGTTACACGAATTGCCCTTTCAAGTTGACAGGCTTGTAAAATTATCCTGAAGTGTCCATTTCTGATATTGCAGGAAAAAATTAAAATGCCAGTAAGTACAGGAAGCATCTCATTCCAAATAATTAATTTATTTGTAAAAGCCAGAATTAAGCAGTTCCGTGTTCACACTTTAGAAAGCAAGCAATCCTTCACTGCTGGTCTGCTCCTTCCACATTCAGGACACTGTAGTTCCATCATTAAGAGCATCCCCTGCTGAGAAGCACATGACTCTACTGTTCCATGATGTACCCTCAATGACCACCAGCTTCTGAATGAAGCTACAAAAATAATGGGTTTTACTTACTAGAAAAAACCCTGAACAGCTTGCTTCTTGCCAACCTGAAAGACCACCCCTTTCAATGAGTGCCACCTGAAACAATCTCAAATGCATGTTACAGTATTAAAAAACAAAAAAGATCATGGGGAAATACCACTTGTTCCCTGAGAAGCACTTCAGTTTTAACAGAGATCTCTCACTCTGAGGTGGGTTCATTATGTTGGCATTACAGACCATACAGTTACTACTATGCATTTACTAATGACCTACCTAGAATTTGACAGATGGAAGTGGGGATGTTTGGAAAGCATGAAATAGAGGCTTCATATCTCAAAGATCCAGAGTGAAAGGAATTGTTAGCATCCAACTAGATTCTAATAAGCTTTGCAAGTGGAACCTGGGCCATGCATTTTTAATGTTTGTTTAATTTAATTTGTTTTCATTTATAGCAAAGCACTGTTGAAAAGAACAGGAAACTTTCAAATAATCTGGTCAAGACCAGATGGGAAAACATCTCCCTATTCCACTCAGAAATTCTATAGTTCAGATCATTCAGTAACTTTGCCAGCCACTGCAACATACTAAAAAAGATATCAAGAAACAAACTTCCTAAACAAGTGACAAATGCAGAAAGTAGAGGTTAAAAAAAGGATTAATATTTTTACCCCCTTATAACAGTCTAAAAATACCCAAAGCAAGAAGACATAACGCACACTCTTTGGGTTAGAACTCTGCCATGCAGAGGGAGTGAAGTAATTTTGACTACATTCTCTCTCAGATGTACCCCCAAAGACAAAATCACATCACAAAATTGCCAAGTTGCTAAGTAACAGTTAATTCATAAATTAATTCACAAAGGCAATATAATCTTTGTCCAGGAGACCTCATAACCATCCTACAAAGGCCCAAGTTACAAAAAGTCTGGATATATTATAGAATTGTGAAATGGTTTGAGTTGGAAGGTACCTTAAAGACCATCCAGTTCCATGAGCAGGGACACCTTTCACTAGACCAGGTTACTCAAAGCCCCATCAAACCTGGCCCAGAACACTTCCAGGGATGGGACACCCAGAGCTTCTCTGGGCAGCCTGTTCTGGTGCCTTACCACCCTCACAGTAAAGAATTTCTTCCTAATGCCAAATCCAAACCTACCTTCTGTCAATTTTACTCCTTGTTTTATCACTATATAGCCTTATGAAAAGTCCCTCTCCAGAGGCTGTTGTCAGCCAAAATGGTGGCTAATTTTATATATATTTGGGAAGGAAGAACTAACAGTTAAGCGCTTTCTTAACTGTTCTTAACTGCTCTAAATTAAGCTCTTTCTTCTTCAAACTGTAAATCTTACAATCCCAAAAATGGAATTTAAGCATACTTCACAGGACAGTTACAAAGCACTTGCAACCTGACAGCTAATTTCTGCCTGCCTTTTAGCTTTTTTTGTTAAGCTGCCTACATGAAACTTTCACGCTAAAACTACCTTCAAATACCAAACTACCTCCTTTATGATGAAATTCGCATGCTTAGCAGAAGGGATTACCTGACCTTCAACTACAGTTTAACACCTAAAACTATGACAAGAACAGTCATTTAGAGCATCCATTAAATCTTGGAGGCTTTGCTCAGAGTTGAGAGACATTCTATTGCTTGGTTCCTGATGAAAAATGGAATAAGCAGCACAATACTCAAGTTCTTATTCAGACAAAACCTTTAGGAAATTTAATCTGCTAATGAAGAATTATGGAATTCATTTCAAGATAACTGAATATATTATCAGTTTCAAGGTTGCAACACGACTATGTGAGTGATATCACAAATTCATATGATTTAAATATTTTGAGAGGACTGAGGGGCAGTGATTTAAGTCACCAGAGCACCTTTTTGACCACATCTGTCTTTTAACTTGAGGATTGAAGAAAGACCCAGTCTCTTTTTATGTTCAGTTGTTTTATTAGTCAAACTACAGAAAAACTGAAAATAATAACACATATCCAACCTCCCCAAACTAAAGTATCTTCCTACTCCAATCAAACTGACAGGCAATCAATGTAGTTAAAAACTGCTTAAATGCACTTTCCTTTCAGCACAAATGTTTAAGTATAATAAAGAGAAAGAAATCTGTTTTACATGATGCATAGATAAAAACTGTACTGGAAATTGAAATGTATTTTTCAATATGGATTTATCTTACTTGTTCTCAAATATTCTGAAGTGGCCAAGGTTTCAAAGGTGAAATAATACAGGGGAGACATCTAAAACCAATTTCCCCCCCCCAAGACATTTATTTCACAGTTTAAAATTTCTGAAAGTATAATCTAGATTTCTGTTTGCCTTCTACAGCAATTGACACTAGAAGTGTGCTTGAGTATTTCTTATGAGAAACAATGATAGCACATATTTGACAAGACCTGACATCTTTTCCTCACAGATAAGTTTAATATTCATCCAGTTAGGGACTATTGCCATCACCCAAACACCATCATGATTAAGTTTCCTGTAGTACTCTGCACTCAATTTTTCTATTTGTAGCATCACCTCAAGTTAATTTCACAGTACTCCTTGGCACAATTTTTGTAGTACAAAAATTATCAATAGCTAAACTTAAAGGGACACAGATTCTGCGAGAATAAAAGAGTTTTAAACAAGTTAAAGAAGTGCTGAGTTCAGAAAAGAGTGTATCCAAAAGAAAAGGATACACTCAGGCAGCTAAGACAAAAAAACCTTTAAAATTATAACTGGGAAAACATTACATTTTACAAGTAATGAGAAATTAAACAAGTTTGATATAAATATTTCATGTATACTTTTTAAAGCAATTTCAACACATACTAAAACCAGCCTGAATAATTAGGATAATTAACATATTAGGATTCTTGGTTAACTTTTTAAGTAAAAAATAATGCAACTTTGTTGTTTAGGAATAGAGCTGATTTCATTGTACTGGTATGCTTATAACTGTACTTAAACACCATTTAAAATAGCATGTAGCAACACCATCCTTTGACAGATGCAATAATATTTTTATTACTTTTTCTGAAACTGATTAAAATATAGCCATAAGCAATATGTTTGTGCTGGGGCATAATTAGGAGTGGTTTAGTCTGAGCACAATCCTAGTATTCAAAATAATAAAAGAAAACTTCAAATCACAGATGAAAAAAAAGCCTAAAGATTTAAATAACTGGCATTTATGTCTAAGCTCTTCCTAAGCTAGGTGGTTCAACATTTCCTAGTGTCCTAGGTGAAACAAATTAGGTAAGTATCAATCACAGTAACTTCCAGCGAACAAAATAAGCTTGAACAATATTGTGTTTAACTTTTAAACAGAACACAAAACTCTGACACTATTTTATATTTGTTTTATTTTACTTTAATACTCTTAAAGTACTTGTGAGGAGAAGAACACCAGTAACTGATGGCAGGTAGCTAACATCATAAATTTACACCTTTGTAATGTATCGTCTTATGAAAACATAAGAACAGCTGCAGGCAATTTCTACTTTTATATATTTATATTTTATCTATACTTGCATGTGATAAATGCAGCATTACTAAGCCTTGCATGTAGGCAGCTGCAGTAAATGCAAAATAGTATAAATGAAAATTCCACACGTGACAGTAGGAGCTTGAAGAAACTTAACATTTACAAACTTGTAAATGTTTTATTACTAACTATACTGGCTTGATTGAAATTTAATAGCAAGCTGCCAGAATCTCTCATTCTGCCTTTCGTTCAATAAGATCTCTTTAAAAAATATTCCTATTCCACAACTGATTCAAAAGACACGATATTGTCCCTAAATGTCTCCTAAAAATGTGTGCATGTCTGTATCTATCCCACATATAAATGGAACATTCAGGATAAATACATATACCCCACAGTAAACAGTTTTATTACAAGTGACAAGCACTTGAGACAGTAAAATCTGATTTGCGTACACAGGGTCTTTCTGCTGCTCAAACACGTAGTATAGTGAGATCTCATTAACTCAGAATCAGATGATTTGCAGGGTTTTTTAGAAAACTTACGCACTGCAAAAAGAAGTACATACTCAATACATGAAGAGGTAAGCTAAGTTTTCTGACAGCCTCGTTCCTTTTTGGTTATTTGGCAATTCACAGTAAATGTGCATAAGGCAAAATCAGCAATCTACATCTTATTTCCTAAGAAATACTTTACACTTGCAGACTGCCAAATCTGATGTGACTCACAACCATAAAGAAAAGCTTTTAGGGTTAGAGATACACAGTGTCAGGCTACTGGTAAATTACCTGCAGAATACATAAGTAAATCTACATGCAATCTATATTGCTAAATTGTATCAAATAAAGTATTATTACAGCAATATGGAAAAGATTATTATTAGTTATCCTAATTTAAGTGAAAAAACAACTTTGACAAATAATTCCCTTTAAACACTTTCTAATCTGATTTCTAGGGATATTTTCCTTCAGAGAGGAATTTAGCACATTAAGTGCAAAAGAAGATTATAGCAATTCAGTTTACTGTAACAGACACTTTTTGCATTTTTCCAAGTTTCTTTACATAGTTATTTCTTAATTGCATCTGATGGCAATTCTTAGGTTTTACTTTCCTGATTCCCACTTGACTTTCTCAAATCTGAGGTATTTTACTTCAGAGTTCTGAGTTACTGTTGTATGCATTACAGCCACACTTGTCTGCATTCGTTTTTTTAATCTCACTTTTCAGTTTTATAATAGTTCAGACCTGTGGGTTTTTTTCCCTCTCTTTCCTTTCCTCTAAACAAATACCCATTGGGCCACATTTTATTTCCATTGTGCCCCCCTGTAAGTCTATAAAAACCAGCAGATTTGGTCAGGAATAGAACAGGTCATCACTCTGGCCATGGATTTTAATGTATTTGACAAGGTATCTCTACACACTGGACAGGCAATGAACCAGGAAGGAGAGAGAAGAAGGCTACACAGAAGGATATAATAGAAATTTTTTATTCCTTCAACATGAGAATAACTATATATCCTTTCCCACTCTTCACAGTCAGGTATGTACTTATACAGTCACTTCAAACCCCTGACATATATGGTGGCTAATTTCAGTGCCATGATCCTACAGTAACCGTTTGCTAGACATGCAGGGTCCATTTAAATATTAAAAATTTTAATACATCCTATGAGAAGGCCCCATCATTTAAAACTGTGAGCACACAACTACTCTAAAAAGCATCATTTCAAAAGTCAGAAAACTCCCTCTAGTTCTATGAATTTCTGCTATTTGTCCTAAGATGAGACAATAGCAGGTGAACAGTGATACAGATGTAAATAGAAAACACTTTAACAACACAAACTAAATAAAAATAAAACTGAATCTGCAGTAATGGTGACCAGTTCTATTTAATATTAGGTTTTCTGAACTTGCATACAATTAGGATCTTTTGCATTTGATATTTGGTGGACAACTCTTTATTTAAAATGCATTAGTAACTGCAATCTATGCAATTTCAGATAAATGTTCACTATATTCCTTGACAACTAAAAAAAAAAAAAGCATCTGTGTAAGTGATTATATTGAGAGTTAATCAGTGTTTTACATTCAAGTTACAAGATCACACAATTTAAAAACCAATATAAATTGAATTAAATTCTAGATGTGGTTTTTTTTTAGATTAGAGGAAAATACACAATTGTCTATTATCAAATGCCCAGATAATTGCAAAAAAAACCCACTCCAATGCTTCAGAAATTTAAACATTTTATATTTGATCAATACAAGTGTTACTTTGTTCTAATATTTGAATTATTTTTAAATAGTTTTTAAGGCTACCTAAACATTTGGTAATCAGTTAAAGATGCTTAGCAGTTCAGTGGATAAACGCTGCACATTTCTTTCAAAAGCTCTGCAAACTAAATCCTTACTAGGAGCAGATATTTGGAGAATAACTCCTTGAAAGCAAGTTCTCTATCACTTCAGTGCTGGTCACTGCTAGCTCCTTTTAAGTCTATACTGATTTGAGAATGGTCTAAGTACTTGAACAGATTTCATATTTTCCAGAATATTTCTGCTTGGTAAACACATAAATTTGTTCAAGAACCCTACCAAAAAGTATTTGTTCACAAAAACTGGTTTTAACAACATAAGGGGTTACAGACAGAAAATTTAAAAACTTATGGTTTAGATTCTGAAGTAAAAACATCTATTTTACAAAATAACCTTGAACAGCTACAAACAGTGGTTTATTTAGAACATGAGCAGTGCCCTCCTTAGCCCATTAATTTTAAAACATATGCAATACCCTGAAAGGAGGAGACTTTAGGGCACCATTTTGACTAACCAGCTGCAGAGATGGACAACCATTAGAAGTGGCTGCACTTTGTATGCAGTGCCTTTTGGAACTACATAAACTTTTTAAAAGTTTCTTAATTTAAATCTCAAAAGTTCTACAATGAAAACTATTTTTTCAGGATAATGACTAATTAAAAGTACACACCAAGAGACACATTTGAGCTAAGCATTCAAGGAAAGCTGAATGCATGTCACTTTAGATTCCTGTATTGGCTTGTACTGTTGTAGAATACCGTAGTTATTAATCTTTAAACATTACTGAATAGGATTGATAAGTCTCTAAAAAGGATTTTAATACATTTACACCTCTCCTGTTTACCTAGAAAGAGTAGGTTAACTTCACAAACAACAGACCATAGTATTTGTTTCCTCAGGTGTTTTGATTTTAGAAAATCTTGAAAAAATCAAACTGTATCATCTATGGAATCAGACCAATACATATTAAAGAAGATTATCTTGACTCTTAGAACAAGGAAGCTTTGAAAGTTACTTTGTATTTTTATTTTAAAAAAACACTTCATCACTGTAGGAATTCTGTTTTCTACAAAAGAGTAAGTTTGTAAAAAAATAATCCTAAACAACATTCTTTTTTGCTATTATTATCTCCATCTGGATTATACCTTAAAATTAAATCCAGTTTAGAAGAGTATCAAATTCTGAGAGAACACCCTTTCCTCTTTCTCCACCCTAAATCCTGAATTTTGTACTATGGTTGGATACACCGAATTTACTTTGTAATACACAGGTGTAAGTCAAGAAAGATACTCCACAACACTGCTCCTTTCACATTGTCATTATCAGTGTCTATACCTATTTTCAGCATTAAAAAATTAATGATTAAAAAGCTCCAAATTAGGTAAAAATGTAGAGGCATGTTAAGCACTTCATACTGATGGTCACAGAAACAGCATTTGAAGAGTTCTCAGTACCATCAACTAGTTTATTTAAGTTAGTTCTCTACATCTAGTACCATCTGTCTCTCTACCCTGGTACATTAAAACTACCAACATATGGTGAACTGCTATTAATTTATCAAATTTCTATGCATTCCAGGGTAATGTTACTTCAGTCAATAAAAATAATAGATCAGTTTAAGAAATATTCAGAAAGGAACTTTAAAGCCTGAATTCTTACTAACTATAAAAAAGATCTCTAAACCATAAAAGGCAGTTTTGGAAAAACATTCAATATCATTTCTCTATACAAAATGATTAATCTTTCTTCCTTAATGACCCTTTTTTCTAACCTAAGAGTAGTTAATGTGATTTAATTTTCACAACTGTGAGTCACTGGAAAACTTTGAGATTTCTGCCCAAATCTTTAACCACAAGGCTATCCTAGGCAACAAGTTTCTTTGGTCACACTTGCAGAAAGGGTACAGATCATTTGCAAGCACATGCTATTCAACACAGAGGGCTATCACAACTCTACTCAACTTCCACAGATTCACAGAAAACATGTGCTGCAATAGCCTCCATCTAAGTTCAGTAGCCCATCTCCCCTCTCAAGAACTGCATACCTGTACTCAGTTTTCAATCTAGAACTAAGTACAAAGGCTCCAAAACCAAAGCAAGTGTAAAGGCAACATTGCAACTCCTCATAAAGGTATCAAATTGCCATGTTAAGAGGTGATGCTAATTTTTTTAAAATAGGACATTCAAAAATAAAATTAAAATACATAGGAGATAATAGATGAGCAGAGCATTTTGCATCATCACAGTTAAAAATTTACAAGTTAAAAATTAGGGGAAAAAAAAGTATCAGCCAGAACTCATGCTAAAAGCATGCATGCATACACACATGCACACATATACATGACACCAGACCACAGTTAGGATGACTTTTCTTTCTTTAAATAAAGCCAGAGGCAATTCTTCCAAGTCATGTTTTAACTACACACCTAAGGTGTACTTGTAAAGAGCCCCTACTTTGGCCAATTAAAACCTACAGTTATTTTTCAGTATTTTCAAAACCTTTGGGCATGGTTTAGGAGATTTAGGCATAGAATAAACTTTTGAACAAACTCAAGTGTTCCCAACAAAACTGAATGTATTCAAAGTAAAAATAATGCACTTCACAACTTTCACAAAATGTCTGTGAAATTGCCCTACACACAGGGAATTCATCCCCTCCCACAGAATTCACAGCTAGCAGAACAGCACTAGATCTTAATATTATACAACTTGAGACTATTTCATTTCTGCAACATACAATCCAAAAAACACTCTCCAAAACACAGCATTTTAATTAACACACCAAGAAAACTCCCCTGAAGACCTGCTACACACAAAAGAATTGCTTTGATCCCAACGATTCTGCACGTTTCCCCCTGCTGTCCTTCCCTAATTTATCAGACTAGGGCCGATTTGATACCTTTCCTTTAAAAAAAAAAAAACAACGAACCACCCCTCTGCTAGAGGCAGAGGTGCTGCAGAGGTGATGATAACCCTAGGAAAAGAGAAGCTGTCTCTTTAAAATGCCCTGCTATGTCCCTGATCCCACGTGGAACCAACATCAGCAGCACTTTCGCATTAACTTCAATGTGAGGCGAGATGAGGCATCATTATTTCATATAAATAAAACGAGGAGACTGCAGAATACATTCTTTGTAGGAGACAAACAGGTGAACTGAACGTGCCAGGGAAATCAGCAACCACCCGCAGGAGAGGTGCCCTGCCCCCGAGCCCTCTCTGCTCTCCCTATGGAGCATTAGCTCAACCCCACACCACTCTCAAGAATCCAGTTCAAATAGAGGAGTGAGCCACCAAGAAAACTTGAAATTCAAAGGCAACGAAAATGCACTTTATAAACCGGAAAGGTTTACTCTTTGCCTCACACATCCTAATTAGATCAGGAAAGTGACACTACAAAAGCATTACACTCCGGTCCGAAAAAAAAAAAAAGGGAAAGAAAAAGACAGAGGAAAAGAAAAGAGCCCCCATCTCCCCAGATCCCCCAAAAACACACATACAAAAAAAGCATTAAAAAAGGAAGTTATAAAGCACCACATCCAGCATTTATCTTATCTAGGATCACTCCACATTACCCCCAAGTTATACACTTTCTGCACCATCATCTCCCCCTACCTCTCTGTCCTGAAAGGGATTTTCACGTTTTCTCATTGTCGGTGGCGAGTTATAAGAGGCTTTTGCCTTTCCAAAGAATTCATCAACAAAAAAAAATAATAAATATTAACTCCTTGCTCCCTGAAACCTTAAAACGGTCTCGGGAAGACACGGGTTTTATACTGTTACCTTGAGGAAGAAAAGGGGGAGCAGCCCCGATTTTTAGGTATTTTTTGGCATTTTTTTCTGATTTTTATTTTGTTATATGCCTCAGTTCTCCCTCCATTTTGGTTGTTTATGATACTGACAACAAGCTGTCCCTGCTCTCTCTCTCTCTCTCTCCGGATCTCTCCTGCTTTCAGTTAGCAAACCCCCCTCCCCAATGCAACACGACTCAGCACTTACTTGGGTTCACACTTTTCTCTAAACACACACCGATGGGGAAGGGAAAAGCTCCTGGGCTACTCGGAGGGGGAGAGCAGGCAAATTCGTTTCTTTATTACGAAAAAAAAAACTTTTGTCCAAAAAACGACGGGAAAGGGGGGTCGAGTGCCCCAAAGTCACTCCGGATCCCCCCAAAGACGCAGCCGCCAGGTCCGGGGGACACCCCACGGGTAGCCGGGTCCACGGGGG
>NW_005054305.1:10784157-10785833 GCF_000277835.1 Geospiza fortis
AGCTCCGCGGTGCTGAGCGCCAGGGACCGCCGGCTGCCGCCTCCTGCCTCCGCCGCCGTAACAGCCCAAAGTGCCGTAGGAATTCTGCTACGGCCTTGGCTCCAGGTTTCAAAGGTTTAATGAGCTGGTCTACGTTGCGGCATAATTAGCGATTTTGTATCTATGTGTGTGCATTTAAAGCAGACCAAACGCTTTTCAATGGGCGGGAGCCTGTAGCGAAGTGCCCTGATGGTCTATGAACTGAAAAAGCCCTAGGGTTAGAGTGCCAGCAACAGCACTGGTTCTCCGTGGTACAGTTTACAACTATTAATGTGTTAAAGTATAATTGAGACCTGTGGCATAGATAAGCCTTGGGTGGTGGCTGGGCTCTGACCTGTAATCTGAAAGCAGGAAGGGAAGCCCGTACATGTGCAGAACCTGGGAGGAGGGGGAAGCTCGCTTCCTGCCCAACTGCTCATTCAGTCGCACAGCAGCGTTTCGGCGTGACCCGCCTGCCCTTCCAGCTGATAATGTTTCAAGTCTGAAGTACTTCGGAGAGGGGGAGAGAGAAACACGCGCAGGACCTATCAGACTTTTTGGGTAGTACTAAGAATGTTTAAGCATTTGCCTGCTCCGAGCTGTGAATCTTCATTAGAACCTGAACTACTTATTCGTTAAGTAGGTGTTTAATGGATTGTGTGCATTGTTCCTTAGAACGGGCGCGGTTGCAGACTCTGGTAGTGTAATCAAACTGGAAGTGTCAAGTGCAGTTTGTATAAGGAACCCCGATTATGACGGCACATCCTATGACTCCTAAGTATTCTTTCGGAGAGTAAGTCTGAAGTCAGAGTGACAATGTACACCTTGAGGCATGTCTGCTTAGGCGGCAGTAGCAATGAAATGCAGACTTATGAAACAGACACATGCAAACAGCTAAAAATCTTTTATCTGTTGTGGTGAGTTAGGTGAGGCATTGTGGTATGCTGCTTTTGCTTCCTACTTCTCCCTTCTCTCCTTCTTTCTTGAAGTCTGTGATGATGCTAGTATTCATGCTTGTGTTTCCATTTGAGTTGGAAGTGCCCGATCAAAAATGCACTTCCACCCGTCAAAGAGGAGAACATTTGCCTGGCTTGTTAAATTAACTTAAGCACTGGATAGTTCTCAAAGGAAAGTGAAAGCATTTCCCCAGTGTTGTTAATTAAAAGGCCCATTTGCAGAAGATGATCATATGGAAAGCAAAGAGTACTCCAAGCACCAGGAAAGTATACATGCACAGCTTGTAAAATCTAAGGCTTGTTTACGGGGAAGAGTTTACTCTTACCCAAAGAAGAAACCCCATCTAAAACATGGTTTTCTATGAACTACAAAGAGCAGTATTTGAATTTTTTTTTTAAATCTGGTATCAAGCAAAACAGGCTTTTTACTGGAGACTTGCACTTATCATTCCCTAATGTGCACAGAAACAGGTCTAAGTTAAGAATTAGCACCGATTTTTTTTTGAGAAAGTAAAAAACAAGATTGTGTCCTTCATTACCATTACTTTGATTTGGTCCCTGTGTTTCTGATTGCATTGATTCAAGCAGTCATCTGGTCGACATTAATTTATTTTCTGTTAGATTTAGTATTTGTTTGGAACGCATACCTGTATCGCCATATGCGTGCAGGAGGCAATGTATAGGGAGCTGTAAAGGGAAAGA
>NW_005054305.1:10785855-10818499 GCF_000277835.1 Geospiza fortis
AAAGAGGGTCTGCTGTTCATCTTGATGTCATCATCTTGGATCAGTGTAGAGTCTTGGCACTGAGCTCTGTGTCTCTCAAGCTTACAGAGTCAGTGTCAAACTAGTAAATGGTAAAAAATGTGATTCAAGCTGTCATACACAGAGTAAGTGGGTCTGGTCCCACCTTGCGGTGAAACCAGTTCTTTTTCTATTAAATATTTGCTATAGCAACACAGGAGATAGTTGGGCACTTGTTGTACCTGGGAAAGCTCAGTGATGATGCAGATGTGATCCAGCTAAGGAGTAGGGACAAATCTGGAAAAGTTTACTTGTACATTCCTCCCACACACTATTAATTGAAGTGTCTACAGTGTGTTGGCTGTGAGCAGCTTCTATGGAGCAGTTTCTCCTACACGTGGTCACTTCCTCCATGATACACAGGCTGGTGTGAGAGCTGCTGCAGTGGCTCCATTCTCTGCAGGAATTTAATAGGGAGTAAGCAGTCTTGGTGGTGGGCTAAACTTGCCAGTGTTGTCTTGCTGTTACTGCTTTTGAAATAACACTTTGCAAGAGAAGATTGGGTTTTGTTTAGGTTTTTTTTTGAGATAACAAAACTGTGTTGCTAGAAGGCCTTTATTACATCCTGAAATTCAGACTTAATCCTGAGTTACTGTTAAAAGTAGATACTTAACCTTTTTATTTTCCCTTTCTAGCCAAGGGACGAGTGTCTGTCTAGAATGTCCAGGCATGCAAAAAAGCTTAGAGATCACGATATAAATCCATGTCTAGCGGTAAGATGATCAAATTAAGATTGATTTCTGTCTGTACATTTCAATGTTAAATAATGCACTTTCTAGGGGACTGTTTTGCGGGTAGAACACTGGCATTCTAGCACTTTGCATTAAAAGTTTCTTAAGAGTCTGAAGGTGGGAAGGGCTGAAAATCGTCCATTATAATAAGTGTGAAATAACAAGTTAATTCCCTATAAATAGGAGTAATACAACGGCTGGCGGTCCCTTAAATTTTCTGTCCCTAAAACCAGAGCCTGAAATCCTGGTTAGACAAGCTTGGTTATTTTTTAAAAATCTTTTTGAGTTATACCAAGCATCATTGTAAACAAATATTCTGTGGCCTCTGCTCTTACTGTCTGAAGAGTACAGACAGTACTCTATTATCTCCAAACTAAATCACTGCTTGGAAGTACTGATGATCCTTTGTAATAGGTGTTGCTTTGCTCTCTTTGATAGTGTTCTTTCATCTGAAGAGCTCACTCCTATCTTCATAGATATTCTGGGACTTGTTAAAATATTTAAACACTAAGTATAGTAACTTCCCTCAGCTCTGAAGTATATTTTCCCCTATTAAAGGAAACAGATGCCACTACAAAATGTATGAATGACAACAACTATAACAAGGATATGTGTACTGATTACTTTTTGAAGTACAAAAACTGCAGAAAATTCTGGGTAAGCACAGTAAACTTTCTAAATTTTACTCCCTGCTTTGCTTTATGTATGTTACTTCTGACATGCTGCTTTCTGAACCCTTCAAACTCAGCTAAGGACATTTTTATGGTAACTTACCAGCCCAGGTAGTACCAGTATGCATTGCTGTAAGACTTAAGCACATGCACATCAAAGTACAACACTTGATTGTTCTGGGTTTACTCTCTTAGATTGTGAGTCAGTGTTCTTGCAGTACCTGATGTTTTCCTTTGAACTTAAGTCACATATTTCTAGTAATAATTTCTCTTTTAAACTGATGCAGTGAAAAAATTCTGAGGCAAGGTAAGGTTATCTGTTTTCCCACTGGCTTGGATCATATTTACTTTAACCTGATATAAAGCTTATTTGGTGGTGGAGAAATACCATGAGGATCTATGTGCAGTTAAACTGTTTTCTGCTGTTTCCTTATACCATTGAAGTAAAGAGGTTTTAGCTTAGCCTTTAAATACTTGTGCAAACTGCAAAAAAAACTGTTTACAGACAATTGTGCATTGGTCTGCTATAGAGTAATGGGAATACTGATTGCACTGTATTCTGAAGTAGCAAGGTAAACTATCAGGTGTCTTGAACTAACTACTAGTACATTTAGTTATCAGCTAATCAGGCTTTTAGAGTACTGGGTCTTGATATATAGAGCATTTTTCTATTAAAGAATCTTGTTCATTCAGAGCTCAGGGAAATCTGTTCTCATGGTCACCTTGTTCTATTTTCAGCATGGAATTATGATGCAAAGGAAGAGAAATGGTGTGAAACCAGAGATGCCCTCAGCAGAAGAAAGAAAGACAATCTTGGAATCAATGGGGAAGCCCTACTGACTAGAAATCTGAATTGATTGACTTGTTGTCACTGTACATATGAAGACTTGGCAGCAGCAAGTTACCATTTTATGAACTGGATTTTACAGTTGCCATATGTTGGATTAAAATAAGATCTTAAATTTTGAAATGTGGGAGCTTTCTAGGATAGAATTTCCTGGGTTTGTTCCTACTTCCTGTCATAGGAACCTGGCCTCTTTTATTGGAAGATACGGGTCTCAATGCAACTTGTGTAGAAACTTTTGGAAGTAGAAACTACCTTGCTGTGAAATGCTAAATATAAAATCAATGGGACTTGAAGAAAGCCTGTTTGAAAACATGGGTTGGTGAGCATTGCAGTGTTGTTCTAAGGCTGGAGCAAGTCGAGAAGCTGGTACATGCAACATATTTCTTGCACTCAGCTGTTCTGCTCAATAGTATGGATTTACCATGTGTGATTTTATCACTATTTTCACATGTTGAATTCTGTGTCCCCAGTTTAAATAAGACTGTTCATGAACTAAAATCCTAAGTCCAACAAACCTGTTACTGGGTCTGCCACTGCACTTGCCAGTGACAGAAGAAGCTTGCAGTAAGTCAGATCTGTGTGCTAGTTAGAAGATCAGTGCTAGTTAGGAGGTTAGAGAGATGGGTGAAGATAAAACTGAGCTCCTCAGGTCTGAGCTGCATAGTAATTTCTCTGGATAGTAAATAGATACTTTGGTGGCGGGCAGGCAGGGGGGACTTGCAGACATGTAAACAGATCCTCTGAGTGACATGGCAGGTTTAACTATAGCACATCTATCTAAGACTCTGGACAGCTGAAACCTGGGGTTTGGAAATGCTTACTCATACGAGATTACAAAGCTCAGTTTAAACAGGTACTCTAATCTTAAATAAGGTTGATTCTTTAGCTAAATTGAACAACTAATAAATGTAAACATGTTGCTGTCTAGTGGAAACAGTGTTTTTTACCTTTTATCTTCTGGTGTCCTGGCTTAAAAGCTTGTATCCCGTGATAAAACAGAAAAACTACTGTCATGAGCTCAGGTTCCATATGAAATCCTTTAGTTCTTACTGAGATCAACTTGGCAGAACTCTGGCTGACCTCATGAAGGATAGTGTAAAAGTGTTGTCTCTCTATTTAGACTTTTTGGAAAGACTTCATGGCTTTCTGTTTCTCCTGTCTGGCTTGTCTTGTTTCTTTCCACTGTAGGCCTATTTCTTTGCTTGCTGTGATTTTAGGCTGTTTCCTTGTTGTTTGATCTGACTAGCAACTCCACAAAATCTGCTTTTGCTCTTCCTTTCTGCTCTCTGTTTACATCTGAGTTTTGAAATTGATTTATCCTACCCTCTCTGTTGGAATGAGTGTGTAACTCTATGCCTTTTGAGTATGCAGTACTCCAAGCAAAGCTGTACAGCCTTCAAACATGTCACAAGTTCTCTTGTCGGTTCCTGGCAAGGAAAATGTACTTTCTTCCATCAAGACCATAACATTCTTTATTTCAAATTACTTTCTCTTCACCTAAAGTGCAAACTTTGACATTTTCCTCTTTTTGTAGTTGGGGTTTTTTACTGTTGTCTCTAGTTGTTTGTTTTTTGGTGGGAGTTTTTTGGGGATTTTTGTTTGGTTTTGTTTTGGGGGGTTTTTATAATTTGTTTTTGTTCCCCTGTGTGTGGAGCTGAATAAACTTTCATTCTAGATTCAAGGGCTTGCTCTTTTCTGCCACATCCTTGCTATCTTTTAATACCCTCCTACATACCAGTCTTTCCTCATTTTTTTGCCCATTTGACACCAGTTCTTTTTTGACTTTAACATTTTGGTCTCTTCTTATTGCAGTTTTTTCTAGTACCTTTGTTTCATCTCTGATCTAATGGTATAGTCTTGCAGTGACTTTCTAATACAGCTCCTTTTGAAGGTTGTGTGTTCTCTGTTCTCTTTAATAGTGAGAAAACTTCTTGCTTTCATTAAACTTAGCCATAATACTTCCTCATTAACCATGCCTCTCTTTGATCTTCTTGTTCATCTGCAAATTTTGGGGAGCTGTTGTTCTCTTCCTTAGGGCTGTGTCTCTTCAGACTCTTCTGCCTTTGCTGCCTTTCTGGCTTTTTGCCTCCCTTGGTGTGTCTAAGGGCACCTTCTCTCCTACTTGGCACAGGTTTGTCATTTGCCACCTCTGCTGTATCTTGGGACATGTTCTTTGCTCCTATGGCTTTAACTACTATTCTAGTGCTTGCTGTTTTTCTGTTGCTGTGCTCTTAAATTCTAGACTTATGTTAAAATCTACAGTATATTTTATGTGCAAGAAAAAAATCATCTTGTTCTTGAGGTGGATATGCCCATTCTTCTTTGCATAAGCTCAAGTTCCTTAAAATTGCCTCATTTATCCTAGGATTTCCTTTCAGGTCTCCTTTGCATATAGAAATGCTCTTTCTCTTAGGTTAATTGTTGCACTTATAAGTTGCTTGTTTGTTTTTTTTTTCCCCGACAATATTTGCTCAGGAAACTTCCACTAATGTTATTTCCTTTTAAAGGATGACTGGCCTATCTTTTGGCATTGATAGGTACCCTGTGCTGCTTTGTAAAGTGTTTGTAAAGAACTAGTACTGGTCTTCAAAAAATCAGAGAAGATGCATCACTGCTTTCAGGTGTCAGTGCCAGAATGTGGGATCACAGGATGGGCTAAGGCACATGTAATGCAGGAACAGTAGTCTAACATCAGATTTCTAATCATCAGTGGATGTTCATGGTAAGCTCCCTGTGGATGTTACAACAAAAATGAGTTTAGTGTACAACTGAGGATAATTTAAGCAGTGACCTTGTTGATTTAATTCAGGTAATCAGTAATCTGTTGTCAGGAATGTCATTTATTTCCATTGCATGTTCCTTACTGTTACATAACACAAGTTTATAAAAAATCTTGAGGGAGCAAGGAGTTTTCTTCCTCATGTTGTAATGTCTCTCAGGAGTGATCTGTTACTTGAGTATGAGTTTTTATCCCTCACTTGAGGTTGCTGTTCTTGCTTTCACTGCTGAAGCTCAAGTGGTGAAGTGTGATAGCTTAAACATAGGCTCTTATGAGTTGAGATTTTTCCATTAATTTTTGTAGTGTGATTAACTACCTTTGGTTGTGAGCCAAAGATAATGGTCTTTTCCTCATACCTGAGAGCTTACATTCCACACTTCATGAAACAGAGGTAAGCTGCAGTCTGCCACTCTTACTGGACAAAAACAACCAAAACCTGGGCTGCATTATTCATTTCCCTAAAGCACACTCTTGTGTGTTAACCCAGAAAGTGTAACACAGTGGATCAATATAATTAATTAAGAAACAGGGAAGGGAACTATGGGTTAGGTTTTGTTGGTTTTTTTTTTTTAAATACGTGTAATTACTCATTTTGCTTGGGATACAAGGACCAAATCTGGATAGTGGCATTAATGTTTGATAATTTTTTTGTTTGACAGCTGGATGGTGCTGTTGCACAACAGACTGAAAACAGAAGCACTCCACTCACTACTAGCTCTTTCGAGCTTTTTTGGTCTCTTCCCACAGAGGTAGCAGAATTCATCCAATAGAAAGGAAAGATTGATCCTGTCTCAACACTATAAACAGAAAAGGAGGATAGGAGTCTAAATCATTGCTGGGAAATAGGAGATTTCTGTGCAGCCTGAGAAGCCTTAGAATATGGCCCTTGATAGATTTTTTTCAGTGTGCTTATTTGATCACAGCTAGGCACTGAGCAGCAGCTGTAGGCTTTCTCCCTGGTCTGGGTGAATATCCTGATTCCCATCTGTACATTTTTATCTTCTCATTTTTTCTGTTACTCTACAGTGCAAGGCCTTGTCTGGCTCAGAGTCTTCTGCTACCACAATTGGGATGAGTCTGTGCTCTTGGAGATCTTCAAAGGAAGTTCACAGAATTGCAGAGTATGCTGATTTGGAAAAGACCCACAAGGATCATTGAATCCAAGTTGTCTAGCTCTAGAGTCCTGAAAATTTCTTTGGATTTAGCTGAAGCGTTTGAAAGGCAAGGAGTTGAATCAACTGCTGCTCCAAGTCTCTTTCATGATCTTGTAATGGAACTTTTGCACTCAGGTGATGAAAAACATGTACATAGATGAGCTTTTGGTAAAACTTTTGCAGAACAGATAAGATGAATTTAGAGTACAAAACATTATGCTGCTCTAATGCATTTGGAGACAGCCCTTAACTCATGTTAAAAGTATCTGCATCTTTAAAGTCAGTCTTCCAAAATAGCCATGAAAGAAGTAATTATTGTGTGGGAAAACACCATTGCAAGCTTTTGTTTTCTTGGAAGAATCTCAGGCAACTGGAAGAAATAGTTCTGTAAGTATTAAAGTAGTAAAAAGTAAATCAAACTGGCTACTCCAGAATATTTTAATTTTTATTGCAACCTATTTGATATGAAGGAGAAAAATGGAAGTACTGCATTTATATTAACTAAATGCAGTGGATCATTTAATTGCTTTATGATATATATGATACCATATGTAGTAACTCAAACCATCGGATTGTGAGTAAGTAATTTTTCTGTTCTTCAGGCTTCTACCTTGATGACTCCTATCTCAAAATCCTTTTTTGGAAGAATGGTTCTGAAGATCCTCAATCATTACTTGCTCTTAAAAGTCCCACTACCCTTGAGCTGTGTCTTTACCTGTTTTACTTCAATAAACTGCTATGCACTGCAAACACTTCCTGATATCAAGTGACTGGCAGAACACAACAGAATTCTGCATAGAACAAAACTGAGCTAGTGTCTGTCAAAATGGAAAACAATTGTAACAGGGTTATGTGTAATGACAAAGATTATGCTCAAGATACTGTATTTAGTCAATACCTCATTTCTAAAAGCAATTCACAGCTCTAAGACAAATTTACAATAGTAGAAATAGTGTAGGGACAATAGGGGCCATCAGCTCACACCTGACTTTGAAGAATCTCAAAATTTTTAATTGATGATAAAAGGTTGCAGTTGTTTAGGCAAAAAAAGATTTTGCAGTGTTTTTATGGAAATAGCCTGCTGGTAATATTTTGTTACTGTGTCACACATGGATCTCACATTTTTGTTTCCCTGAAATGGGGTTCCCTGAGCAGTCCTTGTCTGCAACGTTGCCTGCAGCTGTTGAAGCTGTCAGTGAATGTGGTTGCATATTACAAATAGGGTGGCATTTTCTCCTATTTTTATTAAATAGTGGAATTGAATGAACTTGCTGCATTGGAATATGTCAGTCATATAGTGCTTGCTTCAATCTATAAATTACAAAAGGATGGAATGAAGCTAACAAGATAAATCCTTAGGCAGGAGGTGCACTGTGAATTTACCTTATCCTGCAATATCAGTTTTGAGTACTTTCTGGCTGAATTTTTCCTAATGCTGAATGAATTTGAATGGATGTTACTGATAATCCAAGAAATGCTGTGTTTCAGTATTTATCTATGTGACAGGTAAACTAAAGTGGTTCTTAAAGCTGATAGCTCAAGATGTTGGAAAAACCCTTTTGACTTTCAGATTGAAAATGAACAGGTCTTGAGGGTTCTATACCTGTTGACTGTTGTGTTTAGACATCAAAAGTCTATGGATGACAGAAACTTTGATCCCAGAAGTCTCTGGTGCTTCATGTTCTACCTTGCACTTTGGTGCTGACAGTGCTGATGGACTGCTTGTCCCTGCCTCAACACTGCTGGGATTTAGGGAAAAAATATTTCACCAGCCTTGAGGATTGACTGTGAAGTCTTCTAGGGTGTAGGTGAACAGAAGGAAATTTATTTTTCTGCAAGGCATTGTTTGAATGGCCATCTTTACAGTAATTCCCTTCAGTAACTGCTGTTCCATGTCCCTTCTTCCTCCCTCCAGCAGGTGCCTCTGTGTGATCCTCAGCATCAGTGCTAACACAGACCTCTACCCTGGGGCATGTATCCAGCTGCCCAATAGCAAAGGGAAAAGGGGATAAGCATTGTTCTTCAGCCCAGCTGGACCTCTGAGCACCTCTCTTGTGTCCCTGGGCTGGAAGGGACAATGTAGGGGTCTGAGTAAGCAGCAAAATACAGGAAGCAAATGCTCAAGTCACAGCTGCTCTCACAAGTCAGAAGAGGCTTTCTGTGCTTGAAAAAAGGCTTAGCTGTTCAAAGCTGTGAGCACTCAGGGATTGTGATTCTTAAACTCAGAGCTGTAAGACTGGGTCCAGCTGTTACCCTGGCATTACCCAGTCCACTATCAAACCCTGTCCCTGAGCACCACATCTACACATCATTCCAATAGCTCCAGGAATGGTGACTCCCCCGCTCCCTTGGGCAGCCTCTTCCAATGGTTGGCAACCCTGTTGGTGAAGAAAATTTTCCAAGTCTCCAATCTAAAGCTTCCCCTGGCAAAACATGAGGCCTTTTCCTCTTGTTTGTTACTTGGGAGAAGAAACTGACTCTCACCTCATTACAAGCTGCTTTCAGGTTGTTGCAAAGAGCAATGAGGTTCCCCCATTGGGCCTCCTTTTCTCCTGGCTAAACAACCCCAGTTCCATTAGCTGCTTCTCATAAAAACTTGTGCTCTAGACCCTTCTTGAAGAATGCCTAGCCTTCCTGGACTTGTTTGCCCTTCTGGACTACTTCCAAAGCAGTGGTATCAACCAGGCTCCTAAACAGACCAAAATCTGTCCAGGGGGTGTCCAATGTGGCAGTTCTGCTGGACACATCTCCCTCCTACCCCTCTGCTCCCTTCTCTGAGAATCAAAAACTCATCTCATGATTGCATGCCCCAGATAGTTTCCAACAGTCCTTTTCTGTTCACAAACAACGAGGGTGTCTTCCCTAGTTGGCTCCTTCATCAGCTGTGTTAGGAAGTTTTCTTCCACACTCCAGGAATGTCCTGGGCTATTTTCTCTCTGCTGTGCTTTATGAGGTGGCAAGTAGATAGAACCTAGAAGGAACCATGGTCTCCTAGCACCTTCAGCCAGGCAGTCTAAATAGTCTTTACAGTGTGCTCATCTGTTTTGTCATAGATGTGCTCACACTGCAATTGCATGTTGCAAGCATATGTGTATGAGGAGCAGAAAACTACGGAAAAGGCTCGCTGGTAGGTCTTTACTTACATCTGCATCAAAAGCAGCTTTCAGGTTTCTGTCCTTTAAATTTTAATGTTCAAAACCCTGAGAATCAATTACAATAATAACACTTCAGTTCTTTTACTGTCGCTGTGAGACAAGAAGAGTTCATGAAATGCTTTGGTTTTCTGTGCTGTAGGAAAATTTCCAGCCAGGAGTTGGTAGAAAGCATCAGTATCTCTTTCTCCTCCAGTTTGGCAGCTGCAGGAAATCAGCCTGCCAGAAAAGCTGCTATAAAGCTGGATGTTAGCAAACAGGCAGCTGCTCCTTGAGTCAGGGAAATCTCATTCTCTGACCCAAATGGGTACAGATCAGCCCAGTTTTGTACAGGTCTGGAAATGCAGGCTGCTCATTTTTGGTTGTGCTGGTGAGGTCATTTGTTGCTGATTATTGCTACCAATTGGCCTCTGTAAAGCCCCAAGAAGCTGACACTGTTTCTAAAATCAGAGCAATTTGCTAACTTAAAATACTGATTCATTTGATTAATTTGGTTTTGTTCATATCCTTTCTTGGGTCTAGAATTGCTGTTTACTTGTAGAAAATTATTCTCTGGGCAAGCTTTTCCTCATGATTTATTTCCAGTTCAGCTTTCACATTGCTAGATTCTGCACCAACCCAAGAGAAAATACATTTGCTGTTCAGTAAGTGATTAATACCATTGATGAGATGTGCCTAACGTAGGAGGTTCACAGATGTTCTTGCACAAGCCTTTAGAGGGACATTCAACATGTGGCATTGCAGGAACATACTCAGCAAATCGCTAGGTAAGGAAATTGACTTAATAAACCTCTTTTCATCAAACTAGTTGGAACCAAATTAGGTACTTTGCTGAGAAATTTTTGTTCATTAGTGCAGTATAATTTGCTGTTTACCAAGCTCTGGTTCAGGCAGTGTTTGTGAGGGGACGGCACGGTGGTGTTGGGAGGAGGTTTCCTGCTGGAAGAGGGCAGCTCTGCTGGGAGTGCAACGGTGCTTGCTGCAGAGATGCTCCTCCCCTGGGTCCTTAAGGAAGGGACACAACACATTGCTACACAACCCATCCCAAAGAAATCGCTTGACATGAAAACCAAAGAAAGCTGAGCTGTTTGGTAGCCTGTTTGCTGCTTTTCATTTCATCAGTGATAAACACCAGAGATAAGCTAAAGTAGGAAACTGTCAGAATAGCAGAAGGCATCCTAGGACTCTGCTTCCAGTCTCATAATTATTTCTGGGGTTTCTAACAAGGGGTACCATTCACTGTGCTCCCTTCACATGCATAAACCCTTTTGTGGGTAGTGAATGTGTTGGCATATGCAGAGTTCTTTCAAAAGTCCATATTCAATACAGATTTCAACATCTGGACAACTAGTTATCTCTCTGTATCCCCAAGTAGCACAGAAGTTGGCCATGTTTTATAATTAAGTGATTTCTCCAAAGAGAGATTATTGCAGGAAAAGGAAATTCTTCTTCCATCAGAAGTTGCACCCTGAATCTTTTTCTCTCCTGGAAGATATGTGTGGTATTTGGGATATGCTTTTCTTCACAGTGGATCTTGGATTAAGGATCATGTGCTTTGGATTTTGCCTAACAGGTGGCCTGTCAGGTAGCTCACAGGTAATGTTGACTCCCACAGTATTTATCCAAATGACCTTAAAATGACTTATTCAAAGAAACAAAATAAAGGTCATAGCCTTTCCCACTTCAACCCCCCCACTCCAATAGCTGAAGTAGTGACATCTAATATTGGTTTGCCAGATTATTTAATGCAATGTCACAAGAGACCCTACCTAACAAAACAGTAGTCAGCAAATGCTAGATAATGTAATAAGTGTAGAAATAATAAAGTGGTGTCATGGGTGGTGAAACACAGGGCTTTTGGATGCCTTACTCTAAGAAAAGCTATGATAAGGAACTGCCCTCATAATAAGGTATGAAACTGTCATTCTGGCAGTCTAGTAAGCTCTGTTTGACACTGGGAGAATGATACCTACCCAGGAACAGCAGGACATAATAAAGAGTTCCTGTACTACAAATAAGGGTAATATAAACAAAGTTTTCCTCCTATGCATTTCTTAAACTACTTATGGTATTTATGCAGATCATATTACTAGTGCCTTTTTTCCTCAGGTACTAAAAACCCCTAATCCTTGAGAGAAAAAATAAAGATGTTTGTCAGTAGCTTGGTGCTTCTTATGCATCTGCCTTGAATTTTTCCCTGCTATGGAGGACAGCTAAGATTTAATTAACTACAAGCAGAAAAAGAACTTCTAAATTCCTCATAAAGACCAAATTCTCCCAGCTGGGCTGAAAAAAACCCCAAAAATATGCAAACAATGGCAGTTAATGGCATTTCCAAATAGGCCTTCTCTAATCCTATTATCAAGATGGGTAATTTGTACCTTTACCAATAGTTTAATCCCACTCCTCATGTTCTTACACCTTCATCCAAGTTCCTCAAGAAGTTGAACCACATGGTAAATTCAAGTCTCTTCTCCCATCTGGAAGAAGGTGGTGCAAAAAAAGAAGATATGGGAATATTTTGCCTCTACTCATGTTCCCTTAGAGAAACAGCTTTTCTTGGGAAGCTGGAGCCTAGTTCTAGTCCAGTTTTCTTGTCCTGAGGTAAACCCAAAGTTTGCCTTTGAGAAGACAAGTGTGTTCACTTTATTCACCTCTACCCTTGATGGCAGAAATTGTTTTCAACCCAGGCTGCATGGTCAGAGTGGAAGTGCAGTAAATGCTCCTGTTCTGTGGAAACTACAGATCAAAGTGACTATTGGGACTTATTTTGACTGTAGCCAAGTGTTCTGAAGCATTACACAGTCTGTGAATTTGTTTATTCTGCACTATTAATGAATAATCCACTGTGTACCTTTATGTTGTGAAGTGTGGTGTTTCAATTGTTCATTGCAGAACATGGAAAGCAACTAATTATTACTAGTTTGTTTGGTTTTTTAAGTGGTGCCCATGATTAGTAGACAAAACATTGTAAGGTGAGATAAATTGAAGGGCTGAGCTGTCTAACAACTCACCATTGCTCCCTTTACCCCTTTACCCTGTCCCATTGCCTAGGAACAGCCCATCTTCAACCTTCCACCAGCTTTTACGCTTGCTGGGTCCTTCACTGGACTGCTCTCATTTGCTAACAAAGCAGCTTAAAGGGAAGAGCTTCTTTGTGGGCAGTGACTGGTCTTACATAATTTCACACTTAAACAAAGTGATCATGCAAGCACTGGGACACGTGAGCCTCAGGCACAAAGCAGCACCTGCTTACAGGTAACCATTTGTGATTGCTGCCCTTCTGTTCAGTTGTGGACATTTAAGCCAAGTGACCTCCCATGTAAGCCTGGGTTACCACCAACCAACGTGATGAGTCAAGACTGCAACAGCTCACATCCTCTGTGGCTCACCAGAGAGACCTCTAACACCAAAAGACTCTAGCTGCATGTCAGTGACTTCAATTCCAATTTTCCCATCTAATTGTTTAACAACAAAAGCCTGCAAAAAAAAAGAAGTCTGACTAACTAATCATGAGTATTGCTTCCTGTTTTCTGAAGCTAAACCCAGAACAACGGTTTGTGTAATGATGATGAGCTGTTAAATAAAATTAAGTCTCCTTCCCTATGGACTTCATAATAAAAATTGTAAACAATGTTTGGCAAACAAAGCTGCAGGCCTATGGGCTGTCATTCCCAGATGGCATGAATTAGTGGAGAAAGGTTTGTTGTGCTTCCCTTCCCCAGCCACCCACCCCTCCCTGGGTTTTGCATATGCTAGCTTTGGACAGGGATGACTCAGCTGCTGGTGAATCACCTGCTGAAGTGATGAAAGTGTTGGCTTGGCTGCAGTTCCTCAAGCAACAGTGAACTGTCAAGGCAGACTGGCAAGAGAATAATCCTCTGCAGCTGGGAGAATTTTTGTGCTTGCACATCTTGATTTGCTGCTATTAGAGGTTGCACAGACACCACTGTGATTTCAAAAATGCCTATTGAAATCTCGCTTGCTGAAAAAAATCTTCCTTGTGCAACTGTTTATTCATGATAGGGATTTTCATAGGCATTGCTCAAAAGCTGATTTCATGAGACAACCGGCTGGTGAATGGCTCATGTACAATGTAACTGGAGAAATGCTCCTAAGGGATGCTTCACTGTTTTCCTATTGGTGACCTGAAAAGTAAGGGAATATTCCAACCAAGGAGATTGTTCCAGAAAAATATATGAGGTCTAGTAAATCCTTCTGAAATCTTGCTACTTCAGATTACTGTTTTCTGGATTGGTGGTGGTGGAGAAAGACAGAAGGAAAACTAAAAAACACATGGAAAACTGCCAGGCTCTATGTCCCTACATGTCCAACCAGCTGCTCAGGAGAAAAACATGGAAAACTTATTGTCACTATGTGGCAAGTCTAAATGTCTTTTACAAATGAGACTGTTTGAGAGATGATACAAACCAATGTTAGTTTATTACAATAATTTTTAACTTATGCAAACAATGTGCCTTTTTGACTATTTTATTCAGTGTTGGTATCTTCTTCACCTTAATAGTCAAAGAATCACAGAATCTTTTAGCTTGGAAAAGACCTCTGAGGTCATTGAATCCAACCTATGACCAAACACCACTATGTCAACTAGACCATGGTACTGTCACATCCAGTCTTTCTTTAAACACTGCCAGGGATGGTGACTCTATCCCCTCCCTGGGCATTCAATGCTTAACAACCCTTTGTATGAAAAAGTTCCTCCTGATGTTCAGCCTGAACCTCCCCTGGCACAGCTTAAGGCTGTGTGCTCTCATCCTGACATTTGTTACCTGGGAGAAGAGGCCAACTCTCCACCTTGCTCCTTTCAGGTAATTGCAGAGAGTGATAAGGCCCCACCAGAGCCCCCTTTGCTCCAGGCTAAATAGCCCCAGCTCCCTCAGCCACTCCTCACCAGACTTGTGCTCCAGACCCTTCACTGGCTTTGTTGCCTTTCTCTGGAAATGCTCCAGAACCAAAATGTCCCTCCTGATCTAAGGGGCCAAGAACTGAACACAGGACTCAAGGCATGGCCTCACCAGTGCTGGGTACATGGGGACAATCACTGCCCTGCTCCTGCTGGCCACACTATTGCTGATACAGGATGCCACTGGCCTCCTTGGCCACCTGGGCACACGCTGGCTCATGGTCAGATGCTGTTGCCCAGCACCTCCAGGTCATTTTCCACCAGGCTGCTCTCTGGACACTCTGCCCAGCCTGTACAGGCAGTAGTAGTGTACAGTGTATAGTAGTAGTGTATATGCCAGCAGCCTGATCTCAGCAACAGCAGCACCAACTTCCCCTGCTGATGAGCAGACATTGTGAGGACATCATCCACAAGCCTCTCTTGTGGCCCTAAGGAAGAACCAGCATGTGAAGAACAGCAGTGTCATGGCTCCTGTTTAGCTGGTTATCCCGGTCACTCTTTCCCAACAGATATTTCATATCATCATCTTTGTCAGCATCTTCTGAACCAAAACCCTCTTTCAAACCAACGACTGCACAATGATGGTTAAATTCCCTGTCATGTAGGGTGGAGAAAACAGAGCCAAAAAGGGTTATTTGAAGTTACATATCTGTGTAACTTCTCATTGTGGCAAAGCCAGAGGGTTCATTACCTGCAGGACCAAGGTAAACAAACAAGTCTATTGCTATAAATTCTTATTTTTGGAACAAGTCTGATGTTACTAACATTTTTGTGGAGGAAGATCCAAGGATGTGGCAGAATCCCAATATAAGCCAGGTTTGCTCATATAATCTCTCAATAAGCCTTCAAACTAATTTTATGACAAGCATATTGTTTGAAAAACAGATCGGGGATTTACTCAAAGACATTCCTTCACGTATTTGCCCATGAGGATTCCACATTAGTAATGTTAAAAAATAGTTTATTGTCTGAAATAGCAGACATTGGACTTGGTGCTATTTGAGGTTCTTATACACAGAACTAGTGATCCAAAACATCACCTCATGCAGAATGCAAATATCCATATATATGCAGAAAAGCAAATGCAAGGGTGCACACACCTCTCTAAGTGCTGCCTACTTTAATCCCATTCCAGCCTCAGTGGAAAGCCACTGCTAAGTTATGTGTGCTTAGTTGCATCACAGCATACACAAATCTTAAATACAAACAATTATTATCAGCATTGTACTGACTGTGATTTGCCTTTGTTCTGTCTTTCTACTTCAATTTCTTTTCAAACCATTAGCCACTTAAATGTTGGAAGTCTCCATACCACTGAAGCTATTTACCATTACGTTAACTGTAATCTAAAGTTAAGCATAACATATGTGTGTGCAAGTTTATAGGTATTTATCTTTTTCTTCTAAGACAATTACTTTTGTTAAGAGACAATTACTTTAAGAGACTATAGTCCAGTTACAATCAATCAATTTTGCTAATCTCTAAAAATATCCAAAGTAACAGTAGTCAATTTATAGCAGTCCTTTCTCCATGCAGGCAAAATACAAAGGTTCTTAAAATTTTCCATCCAAGTCTCATTACAGTCCAGCTAGGGAGTGGCAATAGGATGAAAGCCAAGGAATTTCCAGAAATCCTGAAGTGCTACTAAGTCACTATTGACACAGTGCCCTGACTATTTGCTTGATGAAAGATGCAGGGCCATTCTGCCCCTAATTAGCAGATATTATCAATGCATCCCAAAAAAAGCAAAAAATTCTTGCCTGCTTACAGTGGGGAAAGGAAAAGGATACTTACTTTCTCATTCAGGAAAAATCACAAGCTTTTAGCACACTTTGACCCCAGTCTCTGGAAAAGACTATTTTAGTTACCACATTTTCTAAGTCCCTTCCTCAATTCATTCTTTATTCCGATTATATTTTGTTTACAGTTTAAAAGATTAATGCATCTATTGATGTGAAAATATCCTAAAAAATATTAGTAGGGGTATAAAATCTGGAGACCAGTCCTATGGCAGAATGTCTCCCAAAACAGGTTTAATGGAATACACAGGGGTGAAGCCGTAATGAATCCTGAACTTCATTAGCCACCATAGAAGCTCTAATGATTTACACGCAGGAAGGTAAGAATGGACATTGTAGATTTCCTTCGGTTGATTTCCTGGATTTCAGAGTGGCAAGCTCACATGCTTCAACATAGTTATGAGAATTTGTATTTGGTTGCAAAGGCATAATTTATTGCTCTACTCTGTCTCCTTCAAAACCCTCAGAAAAAGAATTGGGGTGAACCCTGAACTTATCCATTACCTTGTTCTCTTGATCTCCTTGGACTTCCACTGCTACTTTCTGGATTTTAAGACAACACTATTAAAAAGAAAAAAACCTCTAAACAAATCAATCTATAACTCAGGTGAAGAACACAGGTAGATATTCTGGGTATGTCTTTGTGGCTTTTTCTGCTGTAATACAACAAAACAAAAAAGCATATATATAGAAAAGAATAATACAGGACAGGCCTTCACACTGGAAATAACGCAACAGCTCTTCCTGTGGATGTGAAAAATCCATTGTTTACATGCCATGTTCTGAAAAATAATGTTAAAATGGCTAGGCTTGTGGCTGGCTGAATAAAAATAAATGCTGTGAACATCCCACTGTCTCCTTAGTCTAGGTTCCTAGCAGTCAGGGGCGCTACTCCATAAAATGCTTGTGATAAGAGATTATTTAATCTGACAGACAAGTCACTATCTGGCTTCAGATGTAAATCTCAAACCTGCTACAGTATACTAAATTGCAAAAACTAGTTGAAAAGACTTTTAAAAGGCTTAGAAACCTTCCTGTCTGCCTCTTTATACCTCTGTGTATGCAGAATCAAAACAAAATCTAAACATTATACTTCATATATGTATAATTGAAGTGTGAATATATATATGTGTATGTTCATATATATATATCCTATATTCCACTCTTCCGAAGTGCTTATCCTTTTTACAAAATACCTTGTTTGTGAGACACAATGCAAACCTACCCCTACTGAGACCATATACCAACGAATTACTTATCAACAATATCACCAATATCACCCTTCCCTCTTTTCTTGCATTTTCCACATATTTAGTGGATTCCCATTTGAACTGGAGAATTAAAGTTCCTCACTTTTTTTATCCCTCCTCCAGTCTTCTTTTCTAAGGGGGTTTTCCACTTTGGATACTGTGGTTCTTTTCCAACAAATCTAGCTGCCTCGTTCCAAATCTAGGAAAAAGCAGATGTCAGGACATTATTTCTTAAATGTGAAGCGATTGTTTAAGTGCTCTCTCCCCTTTGAATGGGAGCTGAAAACCTGACCCATTTAGACAGGCAGAGTTACAACCACACAAAAATTAAAAGCAAAGATACTTTGTTTTTTCAATTATCTGAATGCTAAGGACCAATCCTTAATCCCTAAAATGTTGTAATAAATGTCATTGTAGATAAAATTATCTATGGATATGAAAGAGGGCAGTCAGACATTTCATCGTCAACGTGGAAAAAAATAAAGGTTGAACGAACTAGTTTCATAGCTGTCTTCCAAGCCCTTGGCTCAGGAGCAAGGTTGGAAACAGATTTCTACCCCTTGCTGCCAGTAGAGATAATTGCTACAGCAGGCTCTGCCTGCTTCAAGTATTTTTATTTTCCTTTTGGTGGAATTAACTTTGTATTCCTTTTTTTAGGAAATTTTAACACAGAAATTTCAACTATGTATGCTGTCAATTACTCCCAACCTCTGTTAGAGACCTACTAAATACTAGAGGGTAGAAATTACATACTTCCCAAAGGAAACACTGCAAACAAGCACCTCACCTGGCTCTTCTAGTGATATTTGATCCTTCTGGATACAACACCCTTGGTGTGATTACTTGGAATTGACAGCTTTCTCTTAATTTGTTAGAAGCTCCCCAGAACACAGGTAGGACATTCTGCAATAACTGTAGCATGATTCAAATCAGTTTTGTAACTTTATCAGCTGTGCATGGTGCATTGTGTGAGTGTGCTTCAGGGTTAATCATCATTATCATGACAGAAATACGCAGACAATAAATAATGCAAAGCGTGTTTTCTAGAATTAATATAGAGAAGACCTTCCATGTTACCTTCCAACAAGAATTCCCATTTCTGGGGAACAATAATTAAAGACCACATGCTCAACAGATTCCTCAGCTATCATATATCACCTTGCATTAATCTCCGAGCAAGCTGCCTTTACAGCAATACAGTTAACAGAGGTGATGCAGATACCTGCCCAGGGGGACTGCACCATCACCCAGGTAGCCTAGACCATGGTACCTTCTAGGCATGAAGTTCCTGGTACCAACAGGCCAAACTTGTTCAGCAAGAACCTCTGTAATTGTTGTTGGCTGCATGTGCTGACAGGATTGCTGCTGCTGCTCGTGTTCTGACTCTGTTGATCCTTTTTTCTCTGCCAAAGCCAGGGCTGCTGCCTCTGGACCCCAAGAGGTGGAGAGGCAAAAGTGTAACAGTATGTCTTAGGGTTCTTCCTTCCTGGGCAGGGATTGTGGAAGACTACTCCACTACAAGTCCTACAGAACAATGTTTCCTTAGATGTAGTTATGCCTGACCTTGGATAAGTGTGAAATTTCTCAACACAGCTGTACCAAGAACCAAGGTTTGTTTTAATCAAGCAGTAACCACCCAGCAGATGCAACAACACAGAGCACCTTGGCAGAGAACTTCTGTCCTTGTCACATCTTTGTCTTGAACATCTCTGTCGCAATCCTGAGGGCACTCATCTCCCTAGCATGATACTGCCAAGGGCAAAGGAAGAAGGTGGGATTTTTTTCCACTTCTCTTCCCTAGGCAGAGCTATGTTTTCCTCAGCCATAGGCCACAGGCTATCTGTGAAGTTCTCACAGAACTTCAGGCTGTTAGCTTGGAGACTTTGAAAGGCAGAGAAAATATCATCAAGCTGGAGACACCTAAGACTAGAGAGAAAGTGCATAATGCAGTGAGTGGACAAAAATCTCTGCTTGTAGTGCTGCCCCACCTACCGAGGCATTGACAACACATTTTAAAGTGTCACCTGAGAGACAGTAATCCTGCATTTTCCTAAAATATCTGGTAACTGTGGATCCAAAGTAATTTCTTTTGATTGTCACAGCAAAGAAAAAGTCAGAGAGAGAAGCCAAGTTATTTTGTTGAAATGCTTATTTTACAAAGCCTATGGCTTTGAACTGCTGCTTAGCAAACAGCAGTTTGCTAAAACACCAGTCCACACTGGTGTCTTTGGAAGATCAACTGTCCTAAGGAAAGTTACCAGAGAAGAGGTACCTGCTTGGCTCCTTCCTAAAATGAAACCAGACCACCACGAACACCAGATTCCAAGCAGGTGCACAGAGCTCCTGGGTATGAATTCCAAATTCATAAAATAAAAACAGAGCTTGTATCTCAGCTGCTGGTTTTTTGTTTGCCTTCCTTCTCAATCTTGTTCAGAGGATTTAATCAAGTTAATTTTTCTTGGCACTATGTTCTCCATGTTTTGAAGCATTAGGGGACAGCATGATGTCTGCTACCACAGGAATATGATCCCACATGGAAAAGAAATACAGCGGGCAACAAAATACCATGGATTGCTTTTGAATCACCATAAACATTACTATTAGGCTAATGCAACCATCCTAGTCAAATTTGGGACAGTCATTTTTGGGGAGAGACTATTTAAAATTTCAGGCAATGGCCATGAAACCCCCAATTCTTTTGTGGGAGCTGCCTGATATATTGTCCAGCAGTCAGACATTATGCTGTCACAAATGAAATACTCTTCCTTTTCAAGTTTTATCTTCTTGTTTGGCTGTCACAGTGATCCTTCCATGAGTTTTCTTGCCAAGAGCAGAAGGAAAGACTCTTTTTTGGCATCAGAAAAGTAATCAGTCAAGATCATTGTTATGCTGGAAGTAAGCCATCTTTTATCTTAAGACATTTATATCTCAGTTGAAGATCCAAACACTCACTCCAAGCAACCTCCTGAACACAGGGGAAGGATGTTGCTGTTTGACCTCCAGGATACAGCTCCACATCTGTCATGCCATCATAGGAGATAAAAACCACCACAGGATAGGCTGTTATCCTCCAGGTACATGATGTAATTTACCAGTGACCACAATATTTAATGTGGTAGCAGCACGCTTATATAAAAGCCATTATTTGTGTACTCCTACTAGGACAGCTAGCAAGCAGAGATTTTCTACTGAAGCTCTGTATGACATATTATGCATGCTCAGTCTAGTATAGAAATTGGTCTCTAACAGATACGAATATGCTCATAAACTAGTTTTTGCATATACTCAGTGAGTCCAGTGAAGGGCTGCAAAGATAATTAAGATACTGGAGCACCTGCCATACAAGGAGAGGTTGAGATTTCTGGGACTGCTTAGTCTTGAGAAAAGGCTGAGCCCCAATATGTATAAGTACCTAAAAGGAAGGTGTGAAACAGAAACTCAGACTCTTAGTGGTATCCTCTGAAAGGACATGAAATAAAGTACATTCAATTTACACATAATTTTTATTTATCTGTTTTTAAACAGAACATGAACAAACACTAGAACAGGTTACCCAGAGAGGTTGTAGAGTTTTCAACCTTAGAGATATACAAAACTTAATTGAGCACAAGTCCTTTTCACTGATTCTGCAGGAAAATTCCTTGGAGATGTATTTATCTGGCACAGATTTTCAGGTAAAATCCTCCTAGGTCTTTGACAAACATTAACCTGCTGAAAATCCCCAAATCCTACTGCCAGACTTACTGCTTCTAATTTTCCTCGGCAGATGATGTTCACAAAGACATTAACAATGAAATGCTACTTGCTCTCACTAGAGCTGGAGTTTGATACTCATAGTGTTCATATGCAGAGGTCACTTTTCCCCTTTGCTCCAGAACTCTGCATATCTAGTACTTCATAGCCAGGAGAGAAAAGTATGCTCTGTTAGTATAAAAAGGAGAGGAGACTGAAGACGCAGATACACCACATAGTTATTAGTGGTAGAATTTGTGACCACTGCAATGTGTGTATGTCTCAATGTGCAATCCAATCTCTTTTTTACTTGGTTAACTTCTGTTTCCTGAGGTATATTGTAAAATGAGTAAAAATTTTGAGGAAGAGAAGCTGAAGATCTGAAAGGAGATTGAAACAAATCTCTTCTCCATCAGTCTGAATTCTAGCTCTCATCAATACATCATAAAGGTAAGGTGATTTTTAACACACTTGTTTTACTCAGTGTTTCTTGCTCATCAGTAGTAAAGTAGTTCTATGTGAACCTTTCCCTGCTAATAAACCTTACTATTTGTATAGACAAGGGAAATGAAGGTAGTTTCTAGGCCATGGTTGTAAGAAAAAAAGACTCCCCATTAAAAAAGTCCCCCTTTTGTCCATACTGTTCCAATTGCTATACCAACTGCTAGCAGAGAACTGTGAGATGAAGTGGACTTAGCATGTACAGAAGTGATGTACACATAAACTTCCTTTTTCTTGTTTTGGATTACAGAAAGTCAAGGTAGCTTTCTAAGCATCCATTGTCAAAAAGGGCAACGCCTCCACAGCATATGCTCAAAATAAATGGACAGTCCTAAGAGTAAAGGGAAAGTAAACCAACTCTCTGTAAACACAAGACAACCTGTCACCCAACTCAGAGAAGCAAAACATTATGCTGTTACTCAAAGGATGGCTGTAATGATACCATTCAGTTCTGCCAACATCATTCCTCTCTGAAGCAATCCCAAGAGAAACCCCTATTATACAACACAACACCCTTGCTTTTAGTAGTTCATTGTCTCTTTCGATGAGGCATTGAATAGCCCACCTAGACTGGTAGTCTCATGCTTTATGAATACAAATTTATTCTTCTTAGGAGATGACAATTTAAAATAGTTCTTAAAATACTGTACTTAAAAGATACAAAGACTTCCGTTACAAAGTTGCAGTCATAGTATAGCTTTTAAAATAAATTAGGCACAAAGTAGATTAGCAGCACAAATGCTTAATTTACATATCCTTCCCTATCCCTGTCCCAACACCCATTGTCATCTATGAGTTGAGAGATCACACCTCCAAAAATTAATAAATGTAATTGTTTTTTTCACCAACACAGTGTATATTTTTATTTCCCAAAACTTTCATTTGTAAGAGTTAGAATCTGTTGTTTGAGGAAATTCTTGAATTCCTCAGCTTACCAGGGAATGGTAATGGCATCAGCAGTACAGCTCATCCTCATGGTTCACTGAATGGCAGCAAGAAGCCAGATCCACTACAGGCTTTTCTGGCTACCTGCTAAATACATGTGGTTTCTTGGTCTTTTCTTCCCCCCAAAGTTGCCAATTATTGGTTTGTGATGCAGGATCCCTTTTAAGGCATTATAAACCAAAGCAAGTAAGTTCAATTAATGTATTTTCATAATGAGGTGAAAAGAATACAATTCATAAACAATAGTTCAGATGAAAGCTGTTGATTAAGAGCCAGTTAAAAAGCAACTCTTAAAAATCTTGTTACCATTGAGAAATGAGGCACCCAAAGTTCACAGCTGTTAGTGAAGCAAACTTTTCCCACCACCACCTTTAACTAACTTCAATACCCACTTTAGAGCTGCTGGTCTCTGAATTTTGTGCTTTTTCACTCCTTCTTTGGTCTACCTTTGAAGGTATTCATGATAACAATGAGTCCAAAGTAGTCTAAAAGGAGAACTGTTGCTTTCACTGGTAGGAAGCTGTAAGGTAGGGACATAGAAGAAGAAAACAAAAATAAACAAAAAGATATCAGAAGAGTTGTGCAGTTTTATCAGAGAATTAGGTTAACCTAGCTAAAACTGGTAAAGGCAGTATACTCTTTAGAATACAGACCCACTGGTCCTCTCAAAATATCCTTTACACTCATTTGACAGCCTGAGTTATAGATAGATCAGTATTCCAGCCTGGCTTGCAACAGAGTCAAAAGTGCCCAAATGCTAGAGCAAGACACCAGATGGATTTGCAGTTGAACTCAGTGATCTTAGAGGTCTTTTCCAACCAATAATTCTCTGACACGCAGTTATGGAGAAGCAGGCGGTCTCTACAGCCCCCAGTAAAACTGCAGCCCAGTGGAGTCAGCAAGGCACAGTTAGACATTGCTGCCATTGTTCTATGGCCCAAGGGTAGACTGAACCCACAGAAACAAACAAACAAACAAAACCCTTCCAAAAACGTGCATAACTAAATGAAAATTCAAACCAGCAAGTAGAAGCTTCTTTTATACTTTAAGCATCCCCAAACAGAAAAGAGAGAGGGGAAGAGAAACATAACTCACCTTTTAAAAAAAAGTAAAAAATAAAGGATGCGTGGTATAAGCACAATTTCTTGGTTCTGCCGAACAGCACTGATTATCCTCTCGACCACATACTCTGGATCCAGAATAGGAAGCATACGTGGCCACCTGAAAAAGAGAATATTTATTGCTATAATACAAATTGCTTTGGATTCACATTTTCTTCGAAAAAGTCTCAATTTTACAGTTATTCAACTAAAAAAAGAAATAAATACCACAAGTCCTATGAACAACAGAATCTTCAGTATGTTAGAGTGAGTGGACATGATTATTTCCCCCCATATGACCTCTCATAAGACAAAACCAGAGACCTCATATTAAGACACATCAGACTTTAATTTGGCTCCCAAACTTTGTCATTATACATGCATACTGAGCAAAGCTATACCATCAATTTCAGGAGGAGAATGGGGGTTTAGAAACCAGAGAGGACAAATGGAGCATTTGACTTCTGCAAAGGAAAGGACACCAATTATGTTTCACATTTCAGCTTAAATGAATACTAAAGTACCTAGGCTTTTTGAGTTGACCAGTCACTGGATAACACCCATCTGAAGCCTTAAAAATAATACAAGCAGAAAAAAGCCTGGCTCATGATTTTCATAAAGGAAATAGGGATTTATAACATGCTAAAAATGCAAGTTTCATAAAAACCTCACAAGAGTTTACTTACTTGGATTTAACACCATCAAACAATCCCGTGTTTACGACAAAAGGACACACAATTGTGGTTTTAACACCAGTCTTTCTCAGATTTCTCATCTCCATATCAATTGACTCTGCCAAACCAATTGCTGCAAATTTACTTGCACTGTAATCTGTAAAATAAAACATTAACTGCAGTTAAATATTTAAATTTAAAAATTAAACTTTACTGTCTAATACTAAACCACATCAGAATAGGAATGGTTTTCAGGATTAGGTTAAAATTTGCTTTTGATTGGATTCATTCCTTTTCTTTTCTCTCCTGAATCAACTGTTGTTCTAGACTGGCAGACAGAGTTTCTCATTACATCTCTGCTACCATTTTTTCACTCTCTAACGAACAATGGTAAATGAAATTATTTTTTCATACCATTTTTTCTTTAAATCCATGCACCCACTTATTATGCCTCAAACTCACATTTTCAAGACTCTCTAATGTGGTTTCAACTTGAAGCTCTCTTGGAGCTGCATTTCTTTTACTGCTATGTCACCTTATTTCATACTCCGCCCTCTTTGTATACATATTCCAGAAATGCCTTCTGAGCTCCCTCTAAATCTAAAGCGGCCTCTCCCCTATCAGAAACCTGCAAGTAAATTTTAACAACATTGAGATTCTCAGCTTCCAAAGCTCTATATGGTTTCCAGATCCTTCTGCCTTGGCAGAAAAACCTGTTTCACAGCACTGCTGAGCTTCTGGAAAATGCTTTGTGAAGAAATGGTCTGTTTAAAGTCAGCTGTTTTGAAAGTCTGACTACTTGCTTTAACTATATGGAAAGATCCAGAATTTCAAAACAAGTTAGGTTTTTCCCCCCATGGATATTGATGGCACAGTTTAAAATCAAAGTAATTACTTCAATTAATATTAGCTTTAATCCACTTTAATACACTACCTGAAGCCTGACTGACTCCACACAGTCCTGCAACACTTGCTATACTAACCAAGTGTCCATGGTTAGCGGCAATCATTGCTGGGAGGAACGCTTTGTAAGTCTGCAAAGTAAATCAGAGCTGCAATGTAACATTTTACTAAGTAAGCTACACACCATAATATTTTGAAGGTGTTTGATGGTTTTAGAGAAATTCTCCCAACAATTCAAAAAAGCTTTCCCCCTTCCATTATGGAAAGGATGTGTGTATGTATGTGGAGCTTGAACCGCATGTTGTTTGAACTCTAATCTTCAACTATTTAAATGGCAAGTTCCTACCCTACCAGTACTACCCAAGACAGATGCTAACTTGATGAAAGCTAAATATATGGCTTAATCTAGTCATGAAGTTTCTTTCAAATGAGAATTAAAGTGCTCACTGCAAATTTTGTGAAATGGCAAAGATTTTAATTTCATGTTTTCCTTCCATTAGATTAATTAAATCTTTGTGATTAAATTTATTTCTAAATAAACTGAAACATGATTGAATATTTTTATACAATTCTTTATGACTGAAACACCATATAGGTGACCAGCCTTCACTGAAAGGAAGAAAAGCACAGCAGGTTACTCATTCTGGACAAAAGCTTCACTTATTATCAAGAGGATTATCAGAACATGTGATGTTTCTTACTGGAATTATCACAGCCACAGAACAACTAGAACACTAACAGAACAGAAGAACTGAAGTAGAAGTGAATATTTCTCAGAGCAGCAACTATTAATGTGGGCCTGCTTCATGTCAGTTAATAATGAGACACTAACTTATGACTAGCCTCAGAATTTAGCAGATGGTATACTTCAGTTCTTAAGAGAATTTTAAATGTGAAGTGCTTCCACCTGCCTACACTAGAGATTCCCAAAGAATCCATTCTTCCATGCTTTAAAAAAAAATTTACCCACTCCAGAGCAAATAAATAATTTCTTGTATAATTTCTGACTGAACTTCCAAAGAGGTCTATATGTTTTCCTCAATTCTAAAAGGCCAAATACATTGAAAACACATTAAAATTATGTCTTAGTATGTATTTGCAAAATACAGGTTTTACCCAGAAGTGTGCCATTGTGTTCACTTCCATGGTTTTTTCTACAAGTGAATCTGGACAATCAAGAAATCTCTTCCCAATTACAACACCAGCATTGTTGATCAAGATGCTGACATCGCCAACTTCTTTTTTAACCTAAAACAAAAAGCATCAAGAGAGTGTGCAATAAATCCAAACATTCTTTCCAAGTATTATTTATGAAAACTTAACAGAAATATTACACATTTAAATAAGTTGAACTTGTTATGGATCCAAACACCTCAGGTTCTTGCAGTCTCACCTGATGCCTTTTTAAATGTGAGCTCTTAAATAGATTTTCTTCAGATTTGTGGAGCTCAAAGCTCACACAAGCTTCTGCTTTCAGCACCTCTGTTTCCGAGGACAAGTGTTCAAGATAAGACTTTAATGCAGAAAGCTTAACTAATACAACAAGTATTTTTCTACAGTAAACACATCTTAAAACAAAAGAGCAATTCTGGACTAGAATCTGGTACACTTTACCCCAGAAATTAAGTTGGCTAAAAAATAATACGTATACATTAAACTCAGTAAGAGGAGGTACAGTTTTCATTTTAGCTCCAGACTGAGAGCCTTCATGAACAGACCCATTTGAGGGAACAAGTGTAGGTCAGTTGATTGCAAGATATTATGTCAGCTCTCCAAAGGAGAATGAAAATATTTAATACAGAATTTGAAATACAAGTCATTGATCTGAGCTACCTGGGAAAAATGAAATGGGTAACACAGTGAAGAATTAAAGAATAATTTATCACCTATCCTTTATTCTAGCTTAATTTACTCATATTCCTTAAAATTGCTCTAATCTTGTCTATTTTTTTAGGAGTTGGGTACTTCTGGAACAGAGACATTAGAAATAAATTTTAAGCTATAGTTTTTGATAGCCAAAAGGCTGTCCTTTATCCTGTTGGTACGGGAAAGAAACAATGACCTCATACATGCAGAGCCTTTTGGTTTTCTTCCTACTGAAGCAACTTTTTCATGCTGTCTCTGTGTGGATGATGAAGCACATATTAAAGATCCACATACATTTCATTTTGGCTATAAAACTGTTTTATTGGGAGCAAAACTTTCAAACATATCCTGCCCTACCAGCATAAATTTAGTTCACCATAGTCTTGCAAAACTCCAAGCCTGCATAAAGCTGAGTCACCAGAAGAGGAAAAAGAACCTGGAACAATGCGGTCATATCTTCCAAAGATACGAACACTAAGAACCAAAGTCTACTACGCTGCATGAATTAAGCAGTGGCACCAAGCACCACCTATACTGATAAGATCGGATAATTCTACATCATCAGCAGGACACGACATTTCTGAAATAACGGTAGTAAGGTGTTTTCTTCTATGCAGATTAGCATGAGGATTATTAGTGAATCTGACAGTTGCTGAACTGCTGACAGAAGGTTTTAAGTGAGGGACCACACACTGGACCCTACTGCAACTTCTTTGTTCCTGCAAGCTCTGTTTGCATCATTCTGAACCCATGTCACACATATCTACACCCAGCTCTCTTTTTCAAATTTCACCAGCATGACTCAGCCACTGCTTTTCTCCATGGGCCCAGAGTGCTAGCCCTCAATTCAAGTTCTCAAACCTAAAGGTTAATTTTCATCTGCTTCATTCCAGTATCCTTCACACTACAATATTCTTCCTCCAGCTTCAAGTGCATTCTTCAAATTCCCCCAGTGCCATTGTCCCACACTCCAGTTGCAAGGACAGCAGATGTCCAGCTCAGCTGGTATAACAGCTGCAAGGGAGACCAAAGCTGATCAGCATTACTGGAATACAAAACCAATAGCACCAGCCTCTAACAAGCTGCAATTCATACACAAGCTTCATGTATCAGAAAGCCTATCATAGTCATTTTTGCACAGATAGAAAAAGACAGAAGGCTAGAGCTTCTTAAAAAGCACCAAAACATTATTTCAACCAAAAGATGTTCTTGAAGACAGCTGAACTTTTTGTTAAAAAAATCATCCCCAGGCAAGACTTGCTATGGAAATCTCTTAGTTCAACAGTTAAGCTTAGCAAATTTTAAGTGAATGAGAACAGGTTCTTAGACTTGAAACTGTTTAACAATTTTAGCTTTTGGCGATACTGCTAGTCTGCCCAAATTATTTAACCACATGCTATATTTACAAAGCTCTTCAGAAATGAAAGAAAGAAATATTTAAGACATCAAGATACATTTATTAATTCAGATAAAGTAAGTCTGCCAAAATCTCTTCACAGCAATGGAATTATTTGAAAATTGCCTAAGCAGATAATCCTTTTTACAATGTATGGTCTTTTGGTAAAAGGCTGCCAGAACTTGAAATACTGCTTTAGCTTCAAGAAATTGATTTTCCACACTTCACGATTAAGTGCCTGCTCGGTCATTGAATGAATAAATAAGAAGCTACTCAGTTAAAATGAGCTACTGAAAAAAAGAGCCAGCTCTTTTTATTTTTTAAGCAATAGAGATACACAAGTCAACCCTAAAAACAAGAATTCTTGAAATAGATAGGAAGAAATACATTCAGAATGAATTAACTTTAATCTCTTGCTTTGAATCCACTAGAAAACTTACATGCATCTTACACCCATGCTTGCACTCATCTTGGAATAATGTCAAAGCCACAAATATACTTTACCTGGTCAGCTACTCTGTAGATCTCCTGTCTTTTGCTACAGTCACAGACATAAGAGTGTACTCTTCCTGCTCCTTTCTCCTTGGCCAGTCCTACTGTGCAGTTGAGCCCCTCTTGATTAATATCCCAGAGGACCACCGTGGCTCCAAGGCTGGCAAACTTCACTGCTAAGAGTCTTCCAATGCCACTTCCCGCTCCTGTTATTAATACAATTTCACCACTAACATTCTTCTTCCGTACAGGAACAACCAAGAACACCAGTGACTCCAGGAAGTAGTAAACAAGAAGTACAATCACTTTTAACGTTTCCAGGAAGAAGTTCATCTTCAAGCTATTTCTTCAGAAACCTGATTAAAAAAACCCAAAACATTTACCAATAGGGTAAACCATAGAGAAAAAGCAAACATCAATATTGTAAAAACATTTTCAGATCCATTCTAAACATTCTCTACCCTGCTTTTGAGTATTGTTTCAAAGAAATATATAGGCATACACCTGCATATCTAATCCCTTTGTCCTGTTTCTATCTCATCTTCAGGCTGCTTCCACTTTCCTCTAGGATGCAGTTTACAATTCATTTACCATTCAGCAGCAATAGGAAACACCTGCCCTCATCTGCATTAGAAATTCCCCATCCCTCATGCCATGGGTTTCATTCTCTGCTCTGACAGGATGTGGACAAAAATCTAAAATAAATAAATACATACTACTACTACTAATAAAAATCTGCCCACTGAGCATCTCAAACAGAAATGCATGACAATTACAAATCAAAACTTATGGTTTGATCAAAGAACTTCAGTGCTCACACACTAGTACTATAGGTCAGGAAAAATTCTCCTTTTAGGACCATAATGTTTTTTGCTTCGTAGGCACTCCCTGTCACCATGAAATCATATGCAGAACAAGTCACAGTCCCAATTATGCTGAAAAAACATGAGTATAAGGAGCTTCAGAAGACAATATGCTTGTAAATCTCCAAAGCACACTAGGTAAATACTTGTGTGTCACTACTGACTTTTCAGCTACCTGTAGTACCATTATTGAGGAGAGCCTGCTTCTGCAGTTGAACACAGCTCTTTGAGAATGCACTGCAAAGCTGTTGAGTTTCTTCTCTTCACCTCCCCGCATTAAGCAAATGTCATAGACTTGAATCATACCATCTCAGGTACATGTTTAACCTCACAGTCTGTACATATCCCAGTAAAGCCAACACCAAGCAGGCCTTTAAGTCCTTGGAGGAATGTTATTTCATTTTCCAGCATACAAAAGCTGTGCAAGAAATTAATCCTTGCTTAAAACAGGTTTTAATCTTTGACTAACAACATTATGAAGCAATAACATCTTCTTTCTCAGCTAAAGGTAGAGTATGCTGGCACCTACACTTCAACCTTTAGCAGTTTCAGACATTTAGCACCTTTAGTAACCTTTAGACATACCCAGCCTGATTACATCTCCTGGTTAACTTTGCTATCCATGTGTAAGGTAATCATGTTTGACAAGTGCCAGGAGATAAGTAACTTAGGTCTCTGCTACTCTGAGCAAAGTTCATGAAATTGAGCATGTGAATATACACGTGTTACCACAAATCTCAGGTTTTCTACACAGGAAACTAGGCCAGTCTTGAAAAGAAACAGGCCTCTGCTAGAGCAGAGCTAGTTATTTCAGAAAGTTTTCTGGCAGAAACATTGGAACATCTTAAAACTGTTCTGATAACAGAAAAAACATTTGCCACAGACATAGTGGCAGAAAAAGAAGTTCTTTCTGGCAAAGGCATGGGATGAATGCTTTCAATTGAGTACTTTCTATTCTTCATTCTCATTAAAATGTGAAAAAATGTGCACAGAGGCAGTAACTCAGTAAGAAGTGAAACAAATACCAAAACAGCACTGAAACATTTTTCTAGAGCCAATATTAGCATCTCCTGTAATAGGCTCTCTTATCTATGCAGATGTTACAGTTCTAAGCAAAAACAGAGTTATAAAGGAAAAATGTTATTAAATCTCATGCACATAAAAAAGTGCAAGCTTTTGGAAACCCAAGTTCTTTGTTGAGTCTAAAACAGAAGAAACAAGCCTCTAAAATAAATTCAGCTTCTGAAGTTAACTTGTTTGCACTAATTTAATGCACTTAACATAAAACCCTCCATTTGGATGAAAGGAGACTGGTATCTCTGGCATAGATAAATATGTTAAAGTTAATCCCTATGGAAAACCAAGTGTCAAGTAAGGTAATTGCCTTCAGAGGCAATACACAATTTCAACTCAGCTGAAAATTTATGACAGTAATTCTTTAAGTAAGAATTAATCTTATATAGGTCAGAGGCACATGAGATCTTTCAGAAAAGTATACCTTTCACTTAAGGAAGCAGAGTTGTTTATACATGCAGACCACAGGATATTTCCTATTAGAAGACCAACTCTGCATCCTTCAACAAGATGCTTAATTTCCACAGACACATCTATCCCCTAACCCAAATTTGACTGGGCCTCCAATCTCACTCAATGCATCAGTACTGCTAATTAAACCAGCTACTGTAACCAAGCATATCCATACAGACAATTAAATTTGCCACTCACCTGGCCGATTTTGGCTTGTCAACTAAAGTGAGCAGGGATGTATTTACAAGTTAATTAACCAAGGGGGCCTTTGGCACATATAAAAATCTCAAATCACTTCTGATGCCTTGTATTGTTTTTTTAGTATGCCTATGTCCACAGAGACATAAGTGTGGAGGGCTTTTAAGCAGTCGAGAAATATCAGATGTTCTACAATGTTTTATTGTGGTCGCAGGCCCCCAGCTGGGTAATAATTAGCATTGACTCCATGATATTCAGAAGGCTGATCAATCTCTTTATTATATATACAATTATTAAGAAACCCATTGCTTTTATAGACAGTTGCGATACACCTGGACCTAATTGGTCCACCAATCCAAACACCATCACCATTGGCTAATTAAGAAACCACCCTTTGGTAAACAAATCTCCACAACACATTCCACATGTTCACAACAACAGGTGCAGCAAGTGAAGGTAAGAATTGTTTCTCATTCTTTTCTCTGATCTTCTCACAGACTTTTCCCCAGGACAATGCCTGGGAAAGTTGTTTCTCTCTGTGGCCAGAAAGCTGCTGCCACATTTTATCAGACAGATTTCAAGTGCAGATAACTTGGCCAGCAAAGGCTTGTTGGTACATGTCAATGATCACCACCGACAGCTCTTGCAGACCTGACAGGGCCAGGTTTGAGAGTGGCAGCTGAACACACACCACCCTTGCTAGTCGAAGGACTAAAGGTTGATCACGCAATCACCTGAGCGGCGTTTGGCAAGGATGCATTTTTCTCACTGTACCGGGAGAGTTGCGATCCCACAGAAGTAAAGCAGTCCTGTAGCTAAGGCTGCCCAAGCGCAGCAGTAAACTCCTCAGCCCCCGGGGGATGCTGGATAACCTTACTCTGGCTTGGCACAGCGCGACTACCAACCCAACCAGCACCATAAGAAAGCCCACAAGCAGCGTGCAGCTGCAGTGCTCAGCTCACCGCCCTCCTCAGGCCGCCTCCCCAGGACGCACCGCTGCCCCGCAGCGCCCGGCTGCCCACAGCCCTCGGTCCTCCCACCGAGTGCCCGCACACCCTACCCTACCCTACCCTACCCTACCCT
>NW_005054305.1:10818722-10825627 GCF_000277835.1 Geospiza fortis
GGGCTGCCGGCCGCCGGGACGGGATTCAGCCGGGCGGGGGGAGTGAGCCCGGCACGGAGCTGTGGGGTCGTTCCCGGGCCGTGAGGACGCTTATTCCCCGTAGGCTCTTCGCTGAGACCGGAGTAGGTCAAAGGCTCGAAACACGGAGAAGTTTGTTGGGTGGAGGCCCTCGGGACAACGCCCTAACTCCCACGCACTTTCCGTGGGTTTGTTGTTGTTTGTTGGGGCTGTGTTTTTGTTTTTTGTTTGTTTTAAAAAAGTATTTATACACACGAGGTGGTTATCAGTCCGTGCTGAGACCTGCACCTAAAGGCGTGATTGATGTAAAGAGGTCACCTGGCCTGTGTGAAGCCGTGCTGCACGGAAGTGGCTTCACCGGGGGAGTGGGACCCTTTCAGGGTGGTGTCCTTTTGAGGGAATGAATGACACTTCAGTTTAAAAAATGTGTTCTGGCTCTACCCAGACTAGAGTATTTCGTTTGCTAATTCAGTGAAATGCTCTTCGTTTACTGCTATACATTCACATAAGTCCCTTAGGGCAGCATTGTTTTGGAGGGTTTTTTAAACCATATGCTTGTCCTTAGGCAGCAGAACTCTGAACTGTAAGTTGCTGACCATTCACAACTTCAAGGAAAGTTTGTGTGATGAGAGAACGCTTAGTTCCACCAGAAAAAAAATATGACTGCAGGCATTTGCTTGGCAAATCATTATCGTGATCGTTAATATGCCTACTTTACAGTATTATTGTATTAAAGCAGCATATTTAGGAGGCTAATGATAGTCAAACACTGACACTGGCTGCTGCTTTCTTTTGAGAAAAAAATCTTTTTAAGGTGGCTCGCTTAAAACAAGAAACTGTAAAAAAAACCACCCCAGTTATTTAATTTTAAAGATATTTAAATATAAGCTTTGCATTAATACTTGGAAGTTAATAGTATTTAACATTGAGAGGGACCTTGTGATTGGAGTTGGAGGCTAGAAGATGGAAGACATATCCCCTTTCCCCACCTGGTATGAAGATTTTGGGCATGTAAGAAACTTGCTGAATAAAACTTGCTGAAACAAAATTCACCGGACAGCTTCACTTTACTAGTCTACATTATGAAAGGCTAAAACTAGTTTGTAGAGAAACTATTTTTAAGACTATCAAATTTTATCTTTCAAAGTCTCATGTCTGAGAATACACAAATGGAATTGTTACTCTTGATTCTAGTCTAGAAATGGAACTATGCTAATTTGTATCAGATGAGGATGTCTCCCTCTTGCCACATGTTACTTTTGGACTGATTTTTGAGTGCTGTCAGAATTCCAGGAGTGTAGAATTGGGACTGGTGTTGTTTGTTTGTTTTGTGTAACGTTCCACTGGATGTCTTCAAAGGAACCCAAGGTCATTCAAGTAATAAGAACATGTTTGAGGAACTTTGTAAGTGCTGTCACTTCTGCTTCTCTGTAGTACTTATGCTGTGTAAGTGTACTGCTAGTCTGTAGCATTTTTTACTGAGGGCTGTATTGTATTTTGGCCTACCTTAACCTCAAGAAAGCACTTGGCATCTGTTGTTGGGTAGACATTGGCACCTCTGCTGGAACAGTGTACCCAGTACCACTCTAGAGTGCTGTTATGCTTCATGTGAATCTGTGGTAGATGTTTTATTACATTCACCTGACTTCACCACCACTTAATCTTGATTATAGATGTGTCACAAGAAACATGGATAAAGCAAATAGAGAGTTAAGGTTGGTCTAAGCTGGATAAATGCATTTGCATGGTGATTAGAACAGTCATCCTCACTTAAGAGTAAAAAACAAACAAGAATATCCTGTCATGCTGTTGGAGCCATATTCTCTTAAAAGCTCTCATATTATTTCTTTTTTTTTTCTATCAGAACACTCAAAATGCAAGAAATATTTTGATATTAAAGCATCAGTTATCCCCCATGTTCCCCAGCTGTTGAAGTGGAGTAGTGTAATATGCTTGTAAACAGTCTGATCTTTCTGCTTTCTTTCAATGCTTACTGCAGAATTCCAAAATGATCTCATTGCACTTTTCAACATCTTCACGAGGGGAAGTGGAGGGGCAGAGGGGCAGATACTGATCTCTTCACTCTCATCAGGATTCAAAGAAACAGCATGAATCTGAGTCAGGAGAGTTTTAGGTTGGATCTCAGGAAAAGATTTTTCACCCAGATGGCAGCTGAACCCTGGAACAGGCTCCCCAGGGAAGTGGTCACAGCACAAAGCTCAAGAAGCTTGGTGCAATCAAGTTTGGACAATGCTCTCAGCCACATGGTGTGACTCTTGGGGTGTCCTGTGCAAGGCCAAGAGTTGGACTTAATGATCCTGATGGGTCCCTCCCAACTCGGTTTATTCTATAATTCTATGGTTAAGTTTTCATTGGCAGTATGAGCTGCTTTAGCAATTGTAGGTATGTCACTGCAATTGCAGCCTACACAAACTTGTCCTGAGTCACACATTGCAACTTCTAGGAGGGGAGTGGTCTTCATAAAAACCCTACTGCCTTGCTCATAGAAGTCATATGTGTCCTGTGTTGCCTCTGAAGGAAACAGGGCAAATGTCACTTAGCCAGAGTTCCTCAAAATTGACTTTTCCTTTTTTATTCCTGCAGGAGACAAACAGCTGGGGCAAAGGAGATTCCAGTCAAGAGGAAGAATTATCATCCTGAACACAGAAAACTAAGTGACATTCTGAATTTTCATTTACTACGTGCATTTCCTTTGAGTGATTTTTACTGTCTAATGGAGATTTATGGAATTCTAGTTCCACATATTAGCAGATTTAAAAATAGAGGAATTGTAAAAGTGACAAACTGTTACCCACTGGTGCCCTATTCATTTCATCTGGGAAAAGTGCCAAGTCCTGTTTTGTGAGGGTGAGGGGCTGAGATGTGCTGCATTAACATCTGTTCAAAGTATTTACAAACTACACAGCAAATACACCAGCAGCTTTGGGTTTCCTCAAACATTAGGAGAGGGACAAATTCTCACTGGAATAGTAATATGCCAGCACTAAGTATCACCATGACTTAGCCACTGGATGCTCAGGTCCCATAGTTCAGTGCCTGTTAAGATGTGTTTCCAATGTCAGGACCTGATAGATTGTTTTTAATTCCCTAAGCATTTTTGGCAGTGAACCTCATCAGAATATGTGAAGAAAATGTGTTGGTATGGGCCAGCTCTGTGGTGAAATTTATTGCATGCTCACACAGTGCAGAGGATTGTGTGGTAAGAGGAGTGAAAGCTTGCCAAACATGACTACTTAACTGGGGTTCTCATGCCATAAGAAAGTGTGGTATGGGTGCTCTTGCCTCTAACCATGGCAACAGGTAGTACTACACAGGGATGTGTGTGCAACAGGTAGTATTATACACAGGGATGTGTGTGAAATTATGTTCTTTACCACACATGAATGAGTTAAATGAGTCTGGTAATGAGGCAGCATTGGCTGACCTCCCATCTCCAAAGTTAACCCACTTTATTCAGAACAGTGAGATGAATGAAAAAAAAAGGTGCATTCTAGTGTGATGCAGAAATGCTACAGCATATGCTCAAATATTAAATATTAAATATCAAATATTGTGTGTCCAAGAGCTGTTATAAATCAGCTTTGTTTAGCAGCGTGTGTTTTCTGATCCTGCACTAGGATTTTATTTGCCAATGTGTAAGCTGTAACTTTATGCACAATGAACACAGGTAATCTGTTGGCTGCCACAAGCAGCTGCAAAGAGACTGCTGCTATGTAGCTGTATGCTCAGACCTTTTGCATGCTCCCCTGTGTGCCCCTGGTAATATGTTCTTATTAGCATCCTTACTTACTAGAGTACCTGCCTGTACTGTAGGAGGAAGTGTCCCACAAGAGATTTTTCTGCTTTCTTCAGGAAAAAAATAATACGTGAATAGTTACTGGAGGAGTCTGGGCTAAAACATCATTTATGATGTACAGGCTGTCAGGATGGATTTAAAGGGAGAAGTTGAAAAAAAAAAAGGTAATTAATAATTTTTGCTGAATAGTAAAGAGAATGGGGCAGTTTCCTACTATTTGGGACTTGGAAAAAATGCTTTCTAATAAAGAGTAATGCAAGGTTTCTGATGGGGAAAAATTAGAGACACAGCAGGGAAGCAAAACCACCAAAGAACGTTTGATGTCTGGGAAATGAAGCAGCAAGGCTACTATCTAGATAACAGAAAGAATAGTTAGCAAAGTTGTAATTTATTAATTTAATATATAGGAATGCAGCGGGTTGGAGAGTGTGTTCTACTACAGGAATAAGTAGGGACTGGAGGAGAACACAGAATGGAAACAGCAAGATATAACCAAAGAACTAATTTAAACCTCCATGTGCTGGAGGGAGGACTCCCAAGTATGGAGTCATGAATATCTCATCTGGCCTTGCAGATCTGTGACCTGATGGAAAGCCAGGGCAGCCTTACATGCAGGTAGGGGCTAGAAGTGAACATAAATAATAAGGGGAGAAGGAAATTAATAATGGTTCTGTGCCAGACCTAATCTTCATTTTTCTGCTTTTCCTTATTTTCAAATTCTGTTGCTTTTTGTCTTGTTTTAGATATTTAACAGCCTGGGGAGAGTGAGGCGCAGAGTTTCTAGTGTATTCTAATGCACTCCGTAACATGTGGCCACTAATTCTGAGTGTTTAGCTTCATTCCATACCTGTATCACTCTAAGCTACCAGGAAAAAAAAAATTGCTCCTTTGCTCCTCTGTTACTTTGTTTTTTGTAGGCCTAAAGGAGATGCGGGTTTCCAGTGCTGCACCATACTTTCTAGAGTATCAGCTGATGTAACTATTAAGTATCAGAATTTTTGCCTATTCTCATGTAAGTGTGTCTCAATAAGACAGAAAGTACCCTCTGTCCCTCAGTAAAACTCTGTGAGTGCCAGAATATACTTGCCATGTCTTGTGATGGTTGATTTTGGCTTGCAGTGTATTTCTCAAAAGCTGAGATAATGCTGCTAATGTCTGTGAAGAAAATAAAGGGTGATACATTCCTCTGCATTGTTGGCCTGTAAATTGGAAAAAATGCTATGAAAGGAAAAATTGATTATATTTTTATGCTAACTTTTATGTCCATGATATCATACTTAGCTGCTAGCTGCAATGACATTAACCCTCGTGTCTCTGCTACATGCAAAATCACAGCACTGTTTTGCTTTTGCATTTTAACTTGCCCTTTTCTCTACAATTTCTAAGTTATTAGGGTATTCAGCTACAGAGGAAATCCACACATAAACATGTTGGTAAAATTATTTTCTCAGAGAACATATAAATTCATGAACATTGAGCATGAAGTATGTACATTTACAGGAGTACTGGCTTGGACAATGTTTCCCTGTGTTCCCTTGGTTACTTCAAAAGTTATTTCAAACCTGCTACTTTTGGAGTGATCCCCCTGATTTCTGAGGGACCAGAGATTAAATCACCTCTGCTTTGCCAGGTTTGATTCAAACTCAAATGTCACTCCCTCTCATCTGCACATCTGGATTTCTATGATCCACTTAATAGTCCACTTAACATTTAAGTTGAACAACTCCCCAGAAGAAGCTAAGAGTGTACAGGCCTGATTTCCACAGGTTCTAGATGTGCCTCAGTGCTACACACTTATGCTGCATGGTACACATGACACAACATGCAGTGCAAACAGCAGTAAAATTCTGATCTAAACTAGGGAGATGATTTGTACTCAGTGCTTTGAGGTCTTGAGTACTAGTAAGTCTATTGATGTATGCAGTACTCTGTAGGTTAGAAAGTTAGAGAAAATAAGGGAAAAGACATTTCAAATCCTAAAGGAGATGGAAAAAATCCTGTCCAGCTCGTTTAGTCACACTTCACAACCCCTTTTTAAGTTGTACTACATTTTGTCTTATATTTACACTTTGAGGATTTTGTTGTATCCATCTGCCTACACTTGTTTGAAATGCATCTGATGCATTTGTTTATGCATTTTTCCTACAATAAACTGCTGTATCTTTGAGTATTGTATGTAAGATACTTATTTTAAAATTCACTGTTGTCCCATTTCAGCTCTGATTGTAATGCCTGTAGTAGTTGGCTATTGATGGATTAAACTGAGCATCAGTCATGTTGGTTGGTGGCAAAAGGCTGATGCATGTGATGCCACAGCAGCACAAAGTGGTGTGATGAAAAAGTCTCAAGGAAGTTTGTGAAGAAAGGAAACCTGTCCAGGAGATCTTTACTCTCAGCCAACCTAATGAAAAAAACTTATCACTGTGTTTGTAGTCCTTTATTTGTCACTGTATTTTATACTAGAAACTGAGAAATTAAAACTTTTGTCCACAGCTGACTTTGAATAGCTATGGGAGATTTTGATTTTGTGATTTTTTTTTTCCCCCAAGACATCACTTGCTAAGTGTGGAACCTCACCCACAGAAATCCTATGAAATTATCTCAATATTACAGAGACAGAACTTTTTTGCCCATTTTTGTTCCATTTGAATGCAGGATATTATCTGAGTACTCACAGTGTCACTTCTCATATATCTGAATACTAAGTAAGTCCCTTATATTTTCTGAAAGGTCTGTATTCCTCACTATTACTCCCTTAATTTCTGAAATTGAAATTTCTGAAATTGAATTTCTGAAATTTTCTGTACTAAACTTGAAATCTGTAACATGTTAATTCCATAGCTGAAAGCCAAAGAAAGCAATTTTAAAATGCTTTACTGTTGCCCATTTAATTTCCTGTGGTTGAAGGAGAGTTCCACCAACGTTATCTTCCTCAGCCTCCTTCCTGTTCCCTGAAAATTACGCTTGGAGAAAACAAGACCACAAGACCACCTAGTTTTTGACTGGATTTTGTTTCAAAATATGTCAAGCTGAAAACTGCCTGCTTTTTAAATCCAAATCAATGGTCTCT
>NW_005054305.1:10825640-10827667 GCF_000277835.1 Geospiza fortis
AACATGCAAAGTGACATAATAGTTTTTCAGGGAAGAAAGGATAAGGAAGTATAAAGCAATAATCACACCATGATGAATCCATCATGCACCCCCATCTTCCATGCTAAGTGAGAACTATTTCCCCTGCCTTCTACTCCCATCTCAGAAAAGATCTAGAACAACTTGGAAGATGTACCGGAGAGTGAACAGGCTCTCAGAGTGTGCAATAGCTTTTGCCTAAGAGACATTTCAACAGCTTGGAAGAATTGAGAGGGGAGAGGTGTGATAAAGTGATAAATGGTGTGGATGAACTGAATGCTTATTCAGTTTCTCACAATAAATAAGCAGGTGATAACAAGTGACTGGCATCCTCAAGGTGTAAATGAAAGAAACTGCCCTTTCCCTCTACACCCTTAGTCCTGGACAGCAGACTGATTTTCATGGCAAGAATTGTAATTATTTTATGCAGGTTGATTATAAAATGAATACATACATAAGAAAAAGTGTATTAACACCCAGTGTTTTTAATGATTGCCTACTAGAAGTCCTATTTCAGAGATTCAACAGTCTTTTATGTGTGTATGTAATAAGTATTGGACACTTTGCAAAGTGACTGTGGAGAACAGTCTTATTGCTCAGAGCAGCAGTTTCAAGAAAGAAGTGTTTCATTTCAGAAAGCTAAATTACACAGCTGATCTGACATGACTGATACCTATACAGCACTGGCAGCAACACTGTTCTTTGCAGAAGAAGAGCCATACTGTGTTAGTCAAAACATCTATTTAACCTTGTATTTTACTCCTCATGCAGCCAGCAGCAGGTACTTAAGCAAACAGTGTAAGAACAGGGAAAGCAAACAAGTGCTCCCTCAGTGCATATGGACACATTCAGTCAGAGACTTCCTAAGCCACAGAAAACAGTTGCATTTAATGCTCCTGATGGATAAATGGAGGAAATATAATTTACATGCTTGTGCATTACAGCAGCTTCTGAATTATGCCTTTTGATCTCTAGATAATGTCTGTGATCTTTCCCTTAGGAAAAAGACTTTTCGTATGTACGGTACATGTTTTTGGTTCATCCATGTTAGTATGTCACTAATATATGTTAGTATGAGCACTATAATTAAAGTCTTGGGGTTTTATCTCAGTTACCTGCCCTTGTAGGTATTAGAGAATAGGCACATAATATTTATATTGTGCAATTAGACGAACTATAAATTATTGAAGGTAGCACTGAATTGGTAAACAATATACATCTACCTACCTGTTGCATTTTATGCTGTGATCCATGGATTGTTTTATCTGTGCATCATGCCCAACATATGACAACAGTAACTAAAAAAGTAAACTTCTTCCCACAGGGCTTAAATTTGCCATATGGGGACATGTAGCTCCATTGGAAAATTTCTAGACATCTGAAAACTGAGATTGAAAAACCTATTAGAAGGGAAGGTTAGCAAGGAAGGTGGGAAAATACCATCATGTTCAATAAAGACCTTTTTTTTTTTTTTTTTTAAATTGACAGGTCCCTCATAGTTCTTGAAGAAAAACAGTGATCTGTCAACCTTCTGAGAAAAGAAAGATCAGCTTGGGCACCAGTTAGAAGCAACCAAAACCAAACCTGAACTTTAACGATTCTATTCTTATTTTCACGTTGTCTGCATTTGTTTGTGTGCGCTCCCAAATACTGGTGGGTAGAGTTTTGTTTTGTATGTTTATGTAACTTCATACATAACTTCAACTGGCGTAACACAGGTAAACAAAACACTGGTCAGGAAGGTACGGCCAAAGAGATGGCCCAGATGGCAACCTCACATTCTTGGTCTTTCCTAGCAAGAGTCCCAGCCTGGAGCCACCACGATCCCCCAACAGCTGTTAGTCTCCAGGATGCCTGCGAAGTGATTACAGAAACCATAAATTAAATAAATTATTTCCAAACCCGACCTCTGAAGTGCCACAGCCCTCCGGAGGAAGGAACCGCTTCCCCCGTAGAACCACCTGGGAAGCGGCTGGAGCCCGCTCCCTGCCGCCCCCCTGACTGGCGCT
>NW_005054305.1:10827960-10849049 GCF_000277835.1 Geospiza fortis
GGGCGGGCGCCGCGCACGGCTCGGCCTCGTCCCTCAGGGCGATGGGCCCCGTTGCCGCAATGGTGGCACTTAAGCAACGAGGGCTGATAGAGCAATAGGCTCCCGATACAACAACGTGACTCCCGAAACGTTTTCTCTGAGCCTCGAGCTTAGGTGTGCCCCTGTGACGACGTTTCCATGGGTGGGGAAATGAAAAAAACAGGGCAGAAGATCTTTCTCCTTTTTAATGCCTTCATTAAAAATCAGCTCAGGTGGGAAGAACCGACGGGTCGCGCTCACGCTGCCGCTACTCCCAAGAATGGCACCGAGGATGGGGAAAAGCGCAGCTTCGTCCGCTCCTCTTCGGGCAGAGCTGGGGATTCCATCCTCACGACATCATCAGAAAATTCCCGCTTTTTTGGTGTCACATTCGATGTCCACTGTCCAGCCGACATCTTTAGGTTAGGGTGAGGGGTAAAAAGGGTCTTGTGGCTACTGGATTCTGTTCCTCACGTCAAGACATCACTTTGATCCGTCAATTCCATGTTAGCTCATTGTTTTTAGGTTTTTTTTCTAGGTTTGGTGAGGGGGTTCTTCATTCGCGTGCTAGCCTTGATGTCATTTGCATGCCAACTCCGATGTCCCCTCCTCTTCACCGCCCGGGTGCCATCCTCCCGGAAGCAGCAGGGTGCCGCTTGACAAAATGGGGATTCCGCAACCATCAACAACAGATAGTTAACGAAAACGACAGGTGATTACAACAACAAACAGTTAGAACTCCACCCTGGCAGCAACTGGCCCAACCTGTGAACTCTGCAGCCTTTTAAAAAATGGGCAACTTTTCTACTCATAACAGGAAACAGGTTACAACTGCAGCATAAGAGAGGTTCAGCTGCATGGACTGGGACTGGAGCTAGTGGGGAGTAGCAGTGTTATACTGGCGCCTGTGCTGCTTGACTTCTTTTCTTTGGCACTGGGAAGGTGCTGGCCTGAATAATGCCAAGCATGAATTAAGCTATCCATTGTAACTTACTAAAAGATTACTGTAAAGTGCAAAGTTTCTCTCACAAGAAATTATAGGAGTACCTTGGCCACAGGCAGAACTCTTTCCAAACCTATACAAATAATATCTGACTTATACTTTTTAGATCTTGCTAAATGTTCAAATATTTAGGTGCATCTCCACAATTTGCTGATGTTTGTTTTCCGCTTTATCAGTTCAGTTTTTGCTGTATCTAACTACCATATAACTGTTTCTGCATGTAAGAATTGTGAATGAAATTTGGTTGGGAGGCAAAGTGCTCAAGGACAATTCACTCAGTGGCTTGCTCGTTTTCTCTGGGTGTTAGGTTGATTGGTTTTGTTTCTTTTACAGAAAGAGATCTGTGTTTCTTTGTCTGCCAGATATTTATTCTGCCATCACGGTGTTAAGGTGTTTATTTCATTTACTTTCCTGTAAACCTCCTTCATGTTTGGCAGACTTGCTTCGCATGTGGAAAATTGAACTGTAACCACTTTGAAACTAGATCATCTTTCTAATTTTTCCTCTGAATTTTATTTAACGTGCTCCATAGAAAATTGTATAATATTCAACATTATTTCCTGATAGCCCTATAATTAAAAAAAAGTAATTATTTGCTGAATGTCATAACTCAGACCTAGTAGATGTTTGAAGAGGTGATGGCCAATATATGTTTCTGGAAATTACTAGACTATTGCATGTACAAAGTTTGGTGCAATACAGTTTGGTGCATTTTCAGGTTTAATAGGTTAATATGATTCTCAAAACAATCTCATTTTAAAGTAGATATATTTATGCTTGTGTAGAGAAATTTCCTCTGTGTGTAATTTTAATATTACTGCTAAATCTCTATGACCATAGAATCTTAAGTGAAAAATGTGTGCAATGGAGGGCATGCAACTCCTGGAACAGTTGAGCCAACAGTTGACTGTCCTGAACAGCTGAGTTCAAACCAGTGGTGCCTGGTTTTCAGATCTAATGCCTGCACTAGTCAGACCTTCCAGTGGAGCCAGTATTTTTTTCAATGTTCTAATCTTCTTTTCTGTGGTGTCCCTTTGTAGAAAGTCCTTGAAGCAAATTTCCACTTTCATTTTGTGTCTCCTGTTCCTTCTTTATCACTGTATCCTGTGAACTTTTTAATTTCTTCTTGTGTATCCTGCCAGCTCCTGTGAAGATGTAATGATGCATTCCTTCATTTGTTTAGGACATGTAACAACCACAGTAAAAGGTACACACCAAGATATTTGATACATAATAAAATGACATCTTAATTTGATTTATTACCAAGAAAAATAGGACAATTGTAATAAGGAACTCCTGGGCTTTCATATTTGAGCAATTAAACACGTGGAAGGGAGCAGGAATGATTGTCATCCTGCTGTGTGAGGTTAGGTAAGACCTGACTCTAGTTTCAGTTGTTGATGACCATCTCTCAAGGCCTGAAAGATCTGGAGATGAATGAACATCAGAGATGAGAAGGCTCAAAAGTAGAATATGAACTGGAGCTCACTATAGGAAGAAGTCAAAAGGCCACTTTAGATTTTAAACAGTCAGTATGTTGCCTTGTACAGGTAAGATAATTTTGTATCATCAGTAGATAGATTTATTTACCTCATGAACTTTTCAAGTTTGTCTATGTCTGTTCAGGTTTTGCTTTGTCTATTTTGCAACACTTAAAAACACACTTGCAGGTCAAAACTAAAATGAACACTATCTTTGCAGGATGTTATTTTCCACTATTCCACGTCAGTTTCACATATTTTTAAATAATAAATAATCATAATCATATTTTTTTTTGTGAAAAGAAAATATACATTGTTTGTACTCTACAGAATAGTTTTCATAGATAAAATGCAAGCTTGTTAGGCTTATGACTGAGTTTACAGCTCACTATAACACCATTCATAAGCTCTTAAACCAGAAGAACAGGGCCAACACTGCATCAAAGACTCATGAGAGATAAGATGTCTTTAATTTTTCTGAACCTGATTACCACATGACAGAGGAGAGGATTGCATACAGAGGGGTGAGGAAGAAGTGGTTGACCTTGTGATTTTAAAAGCTTGGCCATTAGCTCAATAGTCCTGCAGGTTTCACTGCAGAAAAATGTGTTACCACATTGTCAAAATTGTTTTGTAATGTCTCATGCTCTTTTAGGATGTGCAGTTCAATAACATTCTGATCCCTGAAAACCAGAATGTGGAATCAAGGTAGATGCTAATGTAACCTAGCTCTTCCTCACTGAACAGATGATAATCACTTGGAGTTGCCTGATGCTGTCCCCATCTTTAGAAGATGCTGATTTGAGGGATTAGGGGATTAGCTGGAACAGTTTGAGAAAGCTGTAATTGGACATGAGATGATTCATGCTTCAGTATAGGATGTAGGATGAAGGCTCTCTTCAGGACCCTGTCCAATTGAGGATCACAAAGTTGATTAGAAGGAGGGAACACCTCTCCTATGAGGAAAGGCTGAGAGAATTGGGGTTGTTTAACCTGGAGAAGAGACGGTTCCAGGGAGACCCTGCTGCAGACTTTGAATAGTTAAGTCGCACTTGTAAAATAAATGGGGACAAACTTCTTCGCAGGGCCTGTTATGATAGAAAGAGGTGCAAACATTTTAAACAGAAGGAGAGTACATTAAAAATAGATATAAGGAAGAAATTTTTTACAACGAGGATGGTGAAACACTGATACAGGTTGCCCAGAGAGGTGGTAGATGCCCAGTCCGTGGAAACATTCAGGTAAGATGAGGCTCTGAGAACCTGATCTAGTTGATGTCCCTGCTCATTGCAGGGGAGCTGGACTAGGTGACTTTTAAAAGCCCCTTCCAACCCAAACTATTTTATGATTTTATGATCCACCCCATTTATATGATCAAAAGAAGACAAGAGAGATTCCCAGGATTCCCTAAGCAATCCAGAATAGCCAGAGCCAAGTTTTATAGCATGTATCAGTGGTGAATTCCTGTGTTCTTTTCAGAGCTTCTGATATACAGGGGTCCATATGTGTTGTAGGGGTCCGTGGTAGGCCTGTAGGTAGGAAAGGATAACCTTGTGTAAGGGTTGGTGTGGCTGAGAACAAAATAACAGTTTATAAAATTTAACAGGGTTAATTCTGGACACATGACTAAAAGTTTGAGTGCACAGCTGTGTGGGATGCTTGGTTTAATATGCCTCATGTAGACATGTGCTTAGACTTAGCAATGGGATGGAATCAGTATCAGATCCTCAATTCTAGAATGGTACCTTCACAGGCAAAATATATTAATGTTAGTTAAACTACAGATGTGCAAAGAGAGCAGAATTTAGGTGATTTTGGCATACATCTTAACTCATTATTGCTTATCTTCAAAAGTCTGAGTGACAATGAACATGGTGCATGGTTGGTGTATGACCTTATTCTTAGCCTTCCTCTTCCTGTACACCACTCTATAGGAGAAGAGGGCTAATGCTCATAGTTCAAAATAGCTAAAATATCTCAGGGCCATTGAGAGAAACAAAAAAAATTTGGTTTAACTGCCAAATCCCTGCAGCATATTGGGGACATCCTTCTCCTTTCCACTTACCTGCTCACTTTTCCCCCAAAGACACCAGCTTTATGCCAGACAGCATTCCCAGCTCACCCTCTTTAATTCCTATTGAAGTCTTGTAGGTGGCAATGCAAGCATGTAAAAAGCTGGTGCTTTCCATCTCACATTTGATGTTGCTGGACACACCATAAATGTCAGTTTACTTTGAGGTTCAGGAGTTCTGGGTTAACTGAGGTATCTGATGTGCCTGCAAGTGCCTTTTTATAATGGTGTGATTAGCTTCACTATTTTTCTTTGGAAAGAAAAGGCTGAGAATCTTCTTATATTCAGCCTAGTAAATTCATACCAAGATCTGATATAAATAGTGAATGCATTGCAGCAGTTAAATCACTCTGTTGATCTGGATAGATCAGTGCCTTGGGTGGAAGATGAGCCCAGGTCATTGACTCCTCAGTCGTTTGTGTACAGTGCTGGTATGTTAACAAAGAGCTTGTGACTGCTATAGTCACCCAAATCATGTATAACCACATGGTTAAAAGAAGTAAGAGGTCAAGATTTTCTGGCAGTGGCTTCTGGAAGGAGCAGAGCTGAGATCTGTGATTTGCTTGTAAGAGCTTTATTTGTCTGTAGTGAAGAGACTTATTTAAGTCTCATGAAAGTGGAATGTGCTGCAGTTTTGCCCTTCCCAGTCTGAGGGTTAAATTTGCATTTCCTTCGATGTCTCTCCAGCTAACATGAAAATAACTTCCATGTGTCACTTCTCGCCTTAAAAATAGTTGGAGTTCCTGCAAAATTATGTTTGGTATTCAGAATACACCCCCAAACTACAATTATCCCCAAGCACTTGAATGTAGTTTTAATTTTTTTATTTCAGTGTTTTCTTGAGAACTACAAGACCTACTCTGTTCTTTCTTCAGTGCTAAAAAACATCAATATGCCAATATACAACCATTGTCTTAAACTCCCAACACCTTTCTGAATTTTAGTTTTAATAGGCTCTTTCATGTTTCTGTTAATAGACTAAGAAACGAGGAGTGAGGTCCCTTTGTAGGGAGCACAGTAAAACTTGGTTTTTAGTATGTGTTGAGACCCCAGGACCCTTGTCTCATGAGCGTGGTTTCTGACCACAATGACACATTACTAACCAAGATGTCTCTGCCAGTGATATCATCAGGAACATTTGGCAGAATGGCATAGAAGTTGCATTTCCGTACTTTTTGTGAAGAATTGTAGGAGAGATTTGAACAGAGAGAAATGTATGAAGAATTGAGTCATTGCCTGCTCAGAGGCAGCCAACGCTTGGCCAGTCCTCCAGTGCTGTCTGAGCAGGGTGCTCTCAGTCCCCAGCCAAACCGGCAGGAGCTATTCAGAGGAGACTGAGCTATGGAGAGGAGACATCAAGGGTGTGAACCAAGTAGCCTCAGCTGGGCATGCAAGGATTGACTGAAGGTGTGGCAGGGTCCTGCCTTGATGGGGAAGAATTGGAAGGGTTAGGAAGGGATATGAGAGATTGGACAGGGGTGTTGTGTTGGTGTTGCTGGGGTTGTGTAGGGTGTTATGCAGGGCCATTTAGTAGTGCTGCCCATGGAACAGTTTGGGAGCTCTGATTACAATTGAGAGAAAGAGATGAGAAGAAAACAAGGGTGGCAGAGAATAGTTCTGTTTTCTTTTATGATGAAGTGGGATTTCAGTGAAGGGTGCAAGATCACATTTAGGACCAATAATATAGCTTTGCAGGCTCTTTCACCAAGAATGTTTTTGTTTCTTTGAAGATGAGATTACTAGATGTGACAGAGCTGTCTGTCTCCATGGTAGCAGAGCAGGCTATGGAGGGAACAAACACAAACCCAAGTTTTCATTTTGGATAATGTTGTTTTCTTAGGGCTTGCCTACACTTGGACACTTTGGAATGTTAAAATGAAATAAATTACTGCACATATGCTAAGTTGCACTAAACTTCTGTGTGGATGTCCTCAGTCATTGTAACATAGGTCACCATATTTAGCCTACTAAAAAAAAACTAAACTGCCCTTCTTCTAAATGAAAATGAATAAAGCCTTACTTACATACATTGTCTGGTTATTTGTCTTGAGCAGACATTTTCCTTAGTGCCCCATATGAATGAAGCCTTAAGTGAAGACAGTACTGGAGTCACATTTTTGGGCAACAAAGGTCACAAGCTTAGCTGAAAGTGGTGTTAGGGTATGATAGGACCATCAACTTCTCCATAGGAAGCTCTTGTTGACACAAATCTAAAAATATCTCCTTCTTGATGCAGACAGGCACATCTATTATAGGACACTTCAATCTGCCTTTTTGAAAAAGTTTATAGTGAGGCAATTCCGGAAATATTTGGAGGCTTCATATTTCCTTGATCCCCGCCAAATTGGTTTCAGGCCTCATTATGGTAAGGAAACTATAAGACTGTCTGTCTTATTAGTTTACTGGCAATTGCCAAAGACTGAATTTACACATCAATTAACTACAAAAATCAGATCAAAAAATTTGGGGACTCCATCATAGACAAAAATACTTAATTGATAAATATTTTTCACAAAAGCATGGGCACTTCTTTCAGTGTAGGAAGTCACAGTGAAAATGTCAATTGGTCTTGTCTGTAGGATGTATTACATGAGGTTTAGCGAGGCAGACTGAATTCAGAAACTTGTCAAAGTAAAATATTGTAGAAGTGACCCCAGTAACTGTCAGAGCTCAATATTTCCAGTTTTGTGATAATGGGTAGATACATGAATTTCAGTATGTCTTAAATACTTAAATGCAATAACTAAGATAATTTAGATGTTCAATCTGGTTAAGAATTCATTTCACTCTTTTTGTATCAGAAGAGCTTCCTTACCTGAAAGGGCATTCCCATAGGATGACATATGTAGGTGATAATCCTTGTTCATAGTCGGGGGCTGACTGATTCCCAGAAGTCAATTATGTTCTGAAGGTGGAGGTGCAGGAGAACCACAAGACTCAGCAATCATTCTTTGAAAGATCCAGAGCTGAAGACTGTAAGGATTGCTGTATTTTTCAGGCCGTATGTCTGTCTGGACCTGGGTAATATTCGTATTCTCTAAAGAAAATGTTTCTCTAAGCCCCGAGGAAAATAAGGGATAAACACAGGAGATTCTAACTAAGATAAAATTGTTGCAATGAAAAAAGCAGGCAGAATCACTGGAAGAAGAGAAAAGAAATAGATTATACACTGAGGCCACCTACTGGGTATTGTTGAATTAGCAGAACAAATGGTAGAAAAGCTGCAGATTCGGTTGGCAGGAGTCCAAAGCAAAACAGGGAAACTATCTTGCTCTTAAAACAAAAAATAAACAAACAAACCAACACACACACACAAAAAAAGGGGGGTGGGGTGGGGAGGAGGTGAAGACCAATGAAAAAAACTCACAAAACCAAAAACAAACCCAAAACCACCTCCGCCCCAAAAAAGAGGAAAAAAATTCATAACATCAATATTTTGGAAGCTCTGACTTTTTTTTCTCTCTAAGAAGTTTAAAAAAAGGAAACAACTTGTAATGGGGTGACTTCATAGGTCTTTTCTTTTTTTTTCTATTCTTTTCTATTCTTTCTTTTCCATCCTAGAAATTATCTATATTCATCCTTCTCTTTTGTAAAATCAAAGTAGGTTTTCATAAAGGAATCTAGAAGACCATTTGTAAAATGATTCATTCTGATGCTTTAAATTAGTCCTGTTCAAACAACTAGTAGACAATATCTATGATGATATGTTAGAAAAAGTGCATTTTTATCTCTTGAACTGTGATATTAGAAATTATGAGCACTAAATACCTATGTTATTCCTTTTAACTTATTCATTACAATGAACTTAGTATCTGGATTTGTTAATAGCAATGCAAAGCAAAGTTGCTTTGGGAAGAAGATGGTGGTAAAATTGGCATGCTAGTGCTTCTTAGGCTTTGTAAAAAGGCATTGCTCTTATCTAATTCTATTAAAATGAAATTTGTTTCTCAAATTTAATATTTGTTCTTTGGCTTTAAGGTACCACTGTTTGCGAGCAAGTTCATCAGTCCAGAAAGCCTTTGCACCCTAGAAATATCCTTGCAGTCAAGGCAGTATGAATAACTGACACACTTTCAGCAATGCCTTCAGCAGAACTTTGTGTAAGTGTAGCCTGATGGTGAGACTGAAAGATTTATACAAGCTGAAGGTTCTCGATGTTTGCTCTTTTCTGCCACCTCACTTGCAAAAGTCTAAGAATTGAACTGTTTTTGGAAGATGGAATGCCATCACCAGAAAATCCCTATCTTTTAGGCACATCTTAATTTCTTTTGCTTTCCACAGCCCTTCCTTCCGTTGGTATGGAAAAGCATGAATGACTAAAGAATGTATAGATATTTGGCCACTGATTTCAGTGCAAAATTCGCAGTGCTACCACCTGTATCAATACAATCTATAGCAACTAATTATTATAAATGTCTTATGGTAATGTCAGGTTTTGAAAGAATCAAGAGTGTGAGAGATGAGCTTTGGTGTGTCAGAGGGTGAAGCAGAAGCAGATAATGCTTTGTAGGTTTTGAGAAAAATGGTTTTGAGTGGGATGAAAAGGAAGTTAACTTCCAGGCTGCCCCATTGCTGAACACATTAAGACAAATAAGGTGATGGAATTTAGAAAAGAAATAGAACTGAATTTTGTGGAAAATGAGAAATTCCAGCCTTCCTGACAGGGTTGGCCGAGCCCTACCTGGTGAGATTGCTGCAGGTAATGGCACTGGAGGGAGCACAGTGCATCCCCTCCTTTCAGCCTGAATGCACAGGTCAGTCAGATGTGAAAAACTTGATTCAGCAAAAGGACTTGCCATCCAGCAAGACAGGGCAAGAGACCAACCCGGTTTTCCTGTAAGAACCTGGTTTTGGCCCCAGTTGTTACGATTTCTGCTTCTGGTTATTTTGTAACTAAACAGAAGTGAAGAATTCAGAGCTCAAGACCTTATTTCACGACTTAAATACAGCAACATGGGCATGTTACAGACATGACTATATAGATGGGGAGAGAAGTCTGAGTAAAACACATACTGTCAGGAAAAATGATAAGGCGGAGAGACTCCATTTGCCACTCAGAATATCAGAGCAGTGTCCTGTGCTTGCTGATGCTGAAACATCAGAACCAGGGACAAGCACTGTCAAGGCTGAAAGTCTGCTGTGTGGTTTTCCAGGCATTTCACTGCAGATTTATGGTTGGTAAGCTTGGCTTCTGAATTGCAGGGATGTATTCAATTTTTTTCCTGGCTTCAGTGTGTTGCTGATCTTTTGTGCACTATTTTTTCTTCAGAAAAGTTTCCAGTTCCTAGTGAATGAATTATGTATTTAACTTCTTCTGTTTTCTTCCCTGCTGAAAGCAATATGCTGGTCTTTGACTGGTCTGCAAAAAGCAAGTCTAACTTTAATCATATGTGTTATTTGGTATTTTCTGGAACCAATTATCAGTGTGATAATGTAGTCACAGCCTCATACAGTATAATCAAATATACTCAAAATATCAACTGAGTGGCTTTTGTCTGTCTGAATTAGGTGAAGCACACATTGTCATGTCAATATATTCCATAGAAAATCTTCTGAAACTTGGGAACTGCACATTGAAACTGCAAGTAGTATTGAATAAAAGTAATGCAGACACTTATGGAGGAAGGTTTAGCATCTAAAATATCTTAAATTATTGTTGCAGGTAAGAACTCCAGTCATGACAGTTTTCTTCTACTTTTAGTGTTTGCATTTGATTCATTGTATCTCAAAATTATTCATGTTTTAGTTGTGACATAATTTTCAGCACTGAAATACAGCATTTGCGTGTCAAATATGAAGCCTTTTCATGAAATAAGATTTTTTTTTGTTGAGTAGTGTTTGATCTCACCTGTAATATATTGGCTCTGATATGCAGTCAGTTTCCCAAAAAAAAATAAAGTGGAATGAAAAGCTTTTCCCTGATATGGACTTCCCAAAATGTACTTAGCATAAATAAGCTTTTATTTAATTAGGATTACTCTTTTTCCTCATGCCATTGGCATAATTATTTTTTCATAAAACTAGTATTTATTTGGCCAACTTTCATGCTTAAACCACAGAAACTCATTCCAAAACAGGTTATGCATTTAAAAGATGAATGTTGAGGTTGAAGTATTGTTTTCTTAATTTAAGGAAGAATGCCATGCATGAGTAAATTCTGATTGACTTATGACACACATTATAATAATGTGTATTTTTGGATTACCCATCTTTAAATTCTTACAGGAATACTAGAATAGAAATAAAACTGTTAAATATGTCTGATGTTATTCTATCTTGCCACACACTCTGGTGTGCATGGCACACACACCTATATATATCTGTGGCCTAAAAAAGCATATGACTGGTCTTATCTTCCCGAGGAAATTAAATTCAGAGGTTCTAGTTTTAGTCATGCTGTTGAAGACCACTGCTGGATCCCATTCATTGTTTTAATATGTGATGGAAAAATCAAGCTGTCCTTTTTGATGGACAGAAAGACATGCTCCTCTCTCAGCAAAGGGATGCTTAAAGGTTGAGTAGCAGTCCTGTTGCAAATTATGTGGGTGTTACAGTGGACAAATAGGAGTCAAATTTGGACCAAGACTGTGTTCTGGTGCACAATAAAGCCAGTTGCATAGTAGGCTACGCTGGGAGGATCATTGCCAGCAAATTATGGGAAGTTATTTTGCTCATCTAATAATAAGGTACAATAACCACAAGACTTTGGCCTGGGATGTTCAGGATGGACAGTAGAGAAAACTTTACTACACTGGTAGTGTAGCACTACAGAGTGAGTCCAGGGAGATGGAGAAATCTCTTTCCATTTTTCAAATAGAAACTACCCTGTAGTGTTGAGTGGAAAGTTGGGTTAGAAACCCCCAGAGAAACCTTCCAGTTGATGTGCTTATGATTCTGTGATAAGTCTTATAAAAAAGAAAATTCTGCCTGCCTGAAATGAAATCTGGCAAAGTTCAACTGTGCTTAGTACAGCCCATGAGTATTTTTCATGTGATTTAGGAATTATTCCAAACACAGTGACATCATTCACACAGCTCTGGATTGTACACAGAATCTCTGCTATAATTCTTTGGCTGTTGATATATGTCTATATGGCAGAAATTTATAACAGAAATATCTATGATGCCCCTAGAGTCCTCATCCCAGGTTATTTGCAGATGTGTGGTCCATAAGAATAGAGAGCACCTCTGTACTGAGAGTCTTTAAAAAGGTTCTGCAGCAAGTGGCCCATGAGTCACAAGAAAGAAGTGATCAGTCACCACAGACTTTCCTGGCTCCCTTGGGATTGTGAGAAGATGCATCATATCCTTGGTTTTTGTTTTCATTCATTATTAGTGCCTTTTGTCCTTATCAGTCAGCCCTCCCCTAAACCGTGCATGGTCATGGTTTTGAGGACAGTACAGGCCAGGGATCATTCACTGAGGCCAACTCACTTTTGACAAAATAATTCAGGTTTGTAGACTTCAGTGAGTGGACATCCTACTTATTATTTGTTGCAACATGAAAATGTCAAAGATTTTATGTATCTGTGAGGAGTCAAATAAGAGATTGAGGTTTCTCAGATGTCTCACTAGACATAAAGAAGATTCAGTCAGATGTTCAGTCATCGAAGTGTGGCTAGTAAATTCACCATAAAAACTGCTCATCTAGTGTCTAAGATTATTTAAGAGCTTGCAGCTGTTCTTCTGATGAAAAGAAACGGTAATAGTTTATATATTTGTATCTATAGTGGATTTGTTGCTAGTATGATTTGATGTTTCCCAGATGTTTCAGTACAGATTCTCTAGTCACTGTTTTCATGCCACCCTTGATTTCTTGACCTCTTATATTCTCAGCTGTCTACTCACCAGGTTTATTAATCCTACTCTATTTTACCTCTTCCTTATAGGAAGGACACTTTGCAGGTCAAAATTACCCTTGCTAGGTTTTTCTCTACCTTTTCATTTCTGCTACGCCCTTTCAGTTATGGTCTTGGTATTCATAATGCGTATAATTGACTTTATCCAGTGGCATAATGACATTTTTTGTCTCTTTCAGTATTCATTTCCTAATAATTCATAGCATTTTTCTGAGTTTTTATTAAAAAATCTTTATTAAAAAACAGTGGCATCTGTTTGTATTAGTGATATTTTTATGTAACCGTGTATTATATCTCTAAAACCTCTCTAGTAGTAATAGTCAAGTTGGGACCATAATTAGATTTGTTTGCAAAGTTAGGATTGTGTTTTCATGTGTCATTTTACATTTGTTTACATAAAAGTGATTTCCTCTGGTATTTTTGTACTTAGTCACTCAATCTCCTGAGGCTTTTCTGTGGTTCATTTTCAGGCCTCATGATGTTGAATAACCACATCAGCAGCACACCATGTCTCCTTCTGAGTCACACCTTTTTGTGGTCATTTCGGATATGATGAACACTTTGGATCAGAACACCATGCAGTTTGTGGCACTTGGCATTTACTCCTATTTTTTTTTATCAACTGTAATAGCACAAGGGGTTTTCCTGCTAGCCCTTGTCAGTGTAATTTTTAAAAATATTGTCAAATGTCTTTTTGAATCTGTATACACTGTTACATTTTTCTCCCTTGTCTGCAGGCATCTTGGTTACTTCAGAGATAGATCTGTGAAGCAATTGCAGTAGCTTTCCTAAAGTATATTAAATTCTACATTTATTCTCTATTTCTGGTGTCAGTCATTTGCAGAAAACAGATATACTAAGTATAGATAGAGATACATTGAATGATATGAGTGGAAATGGACTCCTGAAACCATTAAAAAAAAATATATTTCTGGAATATATAATTGATTTGGGTGGTTTGCACTGCTTTAATGATCTTCTGATAGAGTTGCAGCAATGTATACATTGCACATCTACCGTTCACAATTTCCTCCATCAAGAAATATTGCTGATGGAACTAATATTTTACCATCAAAAATGTCCCAAGTCCTTATGCTGGGGCAACTACCCATTAGTAAAGAGATATTATTACCTTTTTCCTACTCCATTGCAATGAAGATGTGAAACATATAAAGCAACACTGAAGAAAGTCTCTTTTGACTAAGCACTAGTTTGTTCTGTGCTGTGAATAAGAAAGTAAAGGACTGTCATGGCTGGAAAAGAATTAGGAAGAAGAAACACTGACAGACTCGTATTTAAATACTAAACCTTCAGTCTTCATTGTGATCAATTAACTCAAAAATAATGAAATGTCAGAGATTACAGAGCTAAGGTGTGGGTGACATCTCAGCCCCCAGTGAGTTCCCACAAGCAAGTACTTATTCTGCAGAAGAAATAAGGTTACTTGATCTCAGGTCTGGGCACTGACCTGCAGACCCATTAAGCTTGAGTGGCTAAATGTCACGAACATGAAGAGAAAGGACTACTTAGAGAGAGCTAGCATGTTCACACCCTGTCATATCCTTTCCATATCCACAGCACTCAAGATGATCACCTATGAAAATGAGTTGTTTCCTCTGAAAAGGAAGGATGCTGGAGAATGTAATAAATTGCTTTGAGTCCTTTCTGCAGGCTTGCACTGATGAATAATTGCTAGATATTGTCAGGCTGCTCACATGTGGTGTTTGAGAAGGATGTCTCTTGGGTCTTTTTTATCATCAATGAAGCTCATCAGGTGACATAAACTAAAGCACTAGAAAAAGGTAGATGAGATACTGCTCTGTTACTCACTCCATACAACCATGCTGCTGTTTCTGCCTTGTCGGTTCTGTAGTTGGACAAAGTTAGCCCAAGGATGAAAAACATCTGTGTGAAACCAAACCCATGCAAGAATCATGATGTGAGGAAAACTGTTCTGAAGAGTACAGTCTACTTTGGAGTTAGTTGCACATCTGTGATTGATCAGCTGAATCTATAATTTAGAAGTTCTTTTGCATTCCTTGATTGTGCTAAGTTTGGACATATCATTGCCCATGAGTAATGCTTTCTATAAGCTTTGATTGGCTAGAAGATCCCATCCCATGCTGGCAGACGATGACACGTTACTCAGTTATTCATGCTTCACTTGCTTCCTGGCTGGACTACAGGAGTCTGATGTGTTTGGTCACCAGGCTTTCAGCACTTAGAACAATTCACCTACAATAAAAAGCCCTCAGCCATTCTGTTTACTTTGAGTGTATCATCAGACCTGTCCTCAGCTGTCTACAATCCCTCCCCACAAGAAGATGGTTCTTCTCATCGCCGTGGGGTTTTTCCACAATGGCCAAAAAAGTGTCTAGAGCTTGGTGTTGACAACTGCATTCATCTGTCCATGCAGACTGTTCCCTTTGCTCCCTATCTCCACCTCAGTAGGGGTAAATGCTGTCATAAAAGTTGTCTGTCTAGGAGACAGAATGTTCTTGGAGACCACTCTGAGACAGTGAAATTAATATCCTGGGATATAAGGACAGCCACAAACCTGACCTTCCAATTAAAGTTCAAGGCATATTTATTTGAATTCTAGCAAAAACACTGAGGCAACATAATTGTTTATAATCAAACCAACTCTACCAAAGAGACGAGACTTCACTACCCAAGCATCTTCCCTTGGGAAGAACAGGAGAGAACAAACAGCATGCAGCAAGCAGGAAGTCATGCTGCTTAATGTATTTTGAAAGGACTTTCCAATGCCATGCTAGTGAGGTATAAAGAACTCTTGCAAAACTGACCAGAAAGTTGCTCACAGCCTGGTTCCCATGCTGTAAGTTTGGGGTTTTTTTTGTGCAACCTTGATACCTGCTTTTTTGGGCAACATGTAAATGTCATGGAGGAAGTAAACACACTCTTTTCTTCAAATGCATTTGGTTCTGCTACTTGAACATTTGCAATCTTGTCATGATGTGACATGCAAAGTTGGCATTTTTCTCTTATTTAAGTTTTAGTGATTGAGGCCCAGACCCTGCAAGAACACCCTGAGTTCTCTGTGCTCAGCCACAGATTCCTAACCCCTGAACTCCACCTTTTACTCCCTCAGCCAGCTGCCAAATTTTTTGTTAAGCTTACAGATTTCCTATCCATGACGAGAGCTCTTAGGCTGACTTAACAAACACATAAACACACAAGCTAAGAACCTGATTATCATACTGATAGGAAAGTGCAAAACCAAATACTGATAGAACAATAAAACTAAATTAAGGTAGTGCCCATCTATTTCTGTTCCGCCTTTATAAGAATTCATCTTCCTTCATCATCTACCTCTTGAGAATTCAGCAGAAACCTAAAAGTACTTAACACTTCAACTGTAAGACATTTTAGTGACATGCATTAAAATGCACTCAAAAGAAATACTTGCAGTGGAACCAGCATCTTGGAAACCTGTGGAAGAGATTCGAGTCAAAGTTTCATGGAAGACATGAGAGTAAATTAATTCCCCTGTCTCATTTTCCATAATATATAAATAAGTATGAACTTTACCTCTACAGGGACACTTTTTTTAGAGGTCATAGGTAGTTTTGGCCACTGCAGACAATGCCAAACAAACACCAATTAAATGATGACACATTTTCTCTAAAAAATTATATATTTAAGTCTACCCAATATTAATTGAAGCTTACTTTCATTTAGACTCCTCATAACTTCCAGAGCCACTACTGAATCTTTTTTATGCTTTGTATGTTCTTGTTCTTCCTCAGCAGGTCTCACTATGAAGCCTTCAGTTGCCTGATGTGCTTGGAGCTGCCGTCCCATGCTGACCCAATCCACTGTGTTTGCATGCCTTCTTGGCTTCCCAGCCTCTCCAGGTATGGGACTAAGTTTGGGATGGAGCAGCTGAGAGGCATGTTAGCAAAAGGCAGGTACAGGTGAAAGTGTGTCTGCTGCCCTTCACAGAGGCAAGATTTTGATTTTACAAGGACCGTTTTCTCCAGACATCCACTGCTACTCTTTTCAGAGATCAACAAAATACCAAGAAACTGCAAATATATTTCAGAAGTTATCTGGGGCATTGGTTCTTTATTCAGGGGTGAACTGTGCATTGCATTGGGATTGTGTTCAGTTACTTTTATGCATCCAGAATACTCTGTGAGAGGAATTATCATTTTATGGTTTTAAATGTGAATTCAGTGTGTGTGTTATTTGACTGTGTGCTTAAACTTGTACATATCTCCGCACAACGATGCAGAATTTGCAGTTGAATGCCATAATGCAAGGAATTCTTTTTGTGATTTATTTGTACTCCACTGTAATTCAAGAAATTACAGGTAATTAGGGGAAAAAAGGACATTTTTAGAATACTCATTCAAAGTAAAAAAAGTATGGCTAAAGCCAGGAAACTTCAAGGCATTAATTTATTTTTGAGGACATTAAAAAAAATCATTTTACACTTGAATCTATTGAGAAAACTGGATTTTAGAGAGGAAAGAAATTAGACCTGCTCCATAATAGCATATCCCTTTAAAAAAATAAATTAATTCCTCATTTAATTATAATCTTGTTTGTATTCAAATATTTTCATGGCCTATTGTTTGAAGGCAGTAATATAACACTTCACAGTTGCATATGTCATCAAATTGAAGAAATTACAAAACTACAGAAGAAATTACAAGAATTACGAGAAATTTCCAATGATTTACTGATGAATAAAGCACAGTTTATAGAGTTTACAAGAGATATGAATGAAAAATAATCTTGTGTGAAAGTACTTCCTTTCCTGCTTTGCCTGCAATGTATAAACATATACTAAAATATCTTTTTCTCTTTTACTGCTTTATAAGAAAGAGATGATTGTCCAGCTAGATTTATTGTGAAACTCAATGTGTTATGTGCTTTTTAAAAAATAATGAACAGAACTGTATGTGTGAAAAAATAAAGAGAAATTTTCACAACATCTTTTTGTTTAAACATATATTAAGAATAGTAACCTGAAAAATCTTTGGTGTCATACAGAAAATATGACCTAAAGAAAGATTAAACATAAGAAATTTATTAATTCTGCAAGCGACTAAAGAAGAAGTTTGTTCACCAGTAGCAATATTTTAAATATGTCTAATTTCAGTCTTTTCTTTTTTGAATAATGATCTTATTTAGGCAGTTGAAAATCCCAAAGTAATTAAAAAGAAATATTATAATTTTCTTTGTGCAAAAGTGAGGTGGCAAATACAGACTTCCTTTTAGCCCGAGATCCTGTGAAAGTCACCTTCTTCTTCCTCATCCTCAATAAACCAATCTAAAATGAATGTGGTTAAGTCATGGTCCATGGTATTTTCTTAAGTCTCTGGAGTTTTTTATTAATGTATTTGCAAAGTTGCTCGAGAGGCAACAAAAGTAGAAGAACCCATATGGCCAAGAGCACAGGGTAAATGCAATAATAGAAATTGCGAAATTGCTGGCATTTAAGATCTTCAGAGCCATTTTCTTTCATAATTTCTTTTTCATCACATGAGTCTTCAACAAACTGAGTAATTTCACTCAGTGTAAGATTGTAAGGTAAATGAACAATGTGAGCATCAGTTTTGGAGGTGCCAAACCAAGGAGACATTTCTAGTTAGGCCTGAAAATACTGTATTTTATTCTCTTCAGAACACTCTTCAGAGCTAATGATATCTGAAAACCCCTCGTTATATCTACAAACCTGTCCCCCATTAAATTCACAACATTTATGTTTATATATAGTTATTGCAAACTTTGTTTAACTATTATGGAAATACCATCTTGCATTTACATTTCCAACAGTATTTTTCATGACCGAGCTGAACCTCTCAGGCTGCAGATGAAGAAGGACCCTCATTTAAATTTTCGTCTGTAGTTGAGAGAACTGTCAGTAACAGAGGCTTAAGAAACTGGGAATTGTTGATTCCTCCTGCAGAGGGCATTTTGCCAGAGCATTTTGCTTTAGACTAATGGAAATTCTTGGACTAAATATTTGCATGCATAGGACTGGAAAAATATATCTGAAGCATGTGTCTCTATAGGAATCTGATTAATCTAAAGCATAAAATTTGAAAACACATTTTCTTTGTGACTCAGATTGAAAATGACCATGAGCATGACAGTCTATTTTATTGCAGGATTTTACCATGTTTGTAGTAATGGACACTTGCTAGTCAATATTTGGCAAAAAGAAGAAAGACATCATAAGGAGGAAATACACATCCTTAAGTGCTTAAGTAGGAATGTGCTTGAGTTTTTCCACTTGAACTTCAAGTCTGATCTTTCTGATGGTGTACCCTATGTCTAAGTAGAAAATGAAAATGTGCACCTGATAAAATAAGAAGTAGGGACTTAAAAAAGTGTAAAGTTTCACTTTCAGCTTTTCTTGTTTTAAAGCAAATTATTTCAGTATCCATCCTCCAGTCTCACAGAGTTACCTCAGTAAAATCTCTAAGAACAGCTGCAGACATTGTGAGATTTTAACAATGAATAAATAACACTTCTTCCAGAGCCTGGTGAAATTTATAGGACTTTTTCCCACAGTAACAGACTTGTTCAAATGTTTACTAACTTATGCTATGTATAAATATTCAGGGTTCTGTGCCTGTAAGTGCATGCCTAACTGGGGCCCGCTGAAGGCAACTGCAGTTTCCTGCAGCAATATGGACCCTTTTCTGGGAAGGCAGACCTAATTTGCACGCTCACATGCACAAAGTGGGCTCAAAATCTCCGTGGTACTTCAGGCTACTCACCTGCCTTCAGTTTCCTTTTCTTGGTCCTTTCACTGCCTGCAAGGGGAATTCGTGCCAGCAATTCTGATTACAGTTCTCAGCAAATTCATTAAATAGAATGCATTAAAAGCTGAAGCTCATGGCTGATGAGCTGTACTGCTGGGACAAACCTTATCAACATTTCTTGGGGAATCGTCTGTCTAGGCAACTGAAAAGAATGCCAACGTTCCTGGGAAAGCAATTTTTTCTTTCTTGTGCCCCATTACACTTCAGAAAAATACTTTACTTTCCAATGGAAACTGAAGGAAAAGCATGAAGAATTGCGATGTTATTTGATGGGGTGTTTAAACTGAATCTAAACTTGATGGGGAGAAAGCATTTATTTTTCAGAACTGAAGCATATTGGGAGCATACAAAGATTTTATTACAAATGTGTGTAGCCATGCAGTGGCTGTGCCTCAGAGAGCTACAGATTATCTTCATGGTCACTCTGGTTTGGATGTGCCAGTAAAACATATCCACATGATGTGCAGGCTTTGCAGAGCCAGTGAGTGAGAGAGCTTGTAGGTTTTACAAAGTTTTACGCAGTTTGTCTGCACTGGGACAAAATTTTTTTTGTTTGTTTCTGAGAATACTTGCTGAGTACCTGATCTCCATGGGGAACTTCATCTGCTTCATGAGAAGGAGGACTAGGTCTTCCTGAGTGCCAGACCTGTACAACAGGGACATCACTTTTTTTGTCACTGCTCTTCATCCTGAATGTCCTCATGTTTACAGCAAGTGAGAAACCTCTGTTAAGGACATCTCAGCTGTGTAATGCCAGAGGAAATCTTCATTGGAATGTGAATGAAGGCAACTGTCTCCTGCGGCAACCTGCAAATACATGACTTTTCATTGTAAATTAGACCAGTGATTTATTTGCCTCTTTATCAGGGCCTGGAGGACACTATTGCTATTCCATGCTCATAACTGTATCTTCACTACTCTTAGAGTACCCCATGTGCAGGGAGCTATGGCTCTCCATCCCCAGCTCTTTGGCATTTTTCAGTGTTCACCCTTCTCTTTCCTCATAATCATTGGGCAACTTCATTGGCTTCTGCTATTTGATGTTACCAAGGGCTTCCAAATTTGGCTCTGTCTCATGTCTAGTTTTTTGGATCCAGATCGTTTTGGGTCTGCACCTCTCTTTTTAAGTAGCTTGCTGTTCTTCCATAAAAATTTGCTGCACTGATTTCACTCTTGTGCCCTGTCTTTTCTAGTTGCCAGGCTTTCAATTATTAAGGTGTTATAAATGATCTTGTCAAAAATCATAAAGAAGTGCCCCCGGCATATGAATGACTACAAGATGTTTTAAAAAGTGTATATGGTTCTTGTCATACACGGGACAGTTTTCTAAAGAAAAGGCAAAAAACTACTTGCAGTTCAAAACCATGACAATTTCTCTTAACTCCGAAATGTTCGCGGCAAAATATTGCTTTCAATATACAGATATTATTCACTAGAGGGCACTCCTGTGTGCGCAAAGTTTGTACGGCGCAGTGCAGCCAGACAAGATCGGCTGGGTTTAGGATTTTGTGCTTTTATAACAGTGTCGTGTGATGATGTTTCCCTCATGTTTATTTCTTGATGTACAATTCCATCGTGACACCGAAAGGTGATCTTCTCATTCTGGGGGCTTGTGAAGGCCGGGGGTGGGAGAAGGGAGTGAAAAGAGGGGCTGACCCTTCAGTCTTCTCCAGTGGTGAATGCTCTCGCCGTAAATCACACACCCCAGTGTGCGCGGGAAATACAAATCGCCACCATCTGGAAAAAGGTAAAGAATTAAGCACAAGTACCCTTCTGCCTTTCAAGTTTTGCCGACAGGATCGGAGGAGCAAGTGAAGAGTCTGTGAAACAGCCTCTTAGTGATGCAGGACGGGGC
>NW_005054305.1:10849493-10859585 GCF_000277835.1 Geospiza fortis
CCGGCGGGCGCGGGGCACCAGCGGGCATCCGCTCTGGGACGTCCCGTCCCCGCTAGGAACCGGAGGAGGGAGCAGGTTTAGGGCAGGTTTATTTTGGTGCAGAACTGCGGTGTCTCCTGTCCTCCGTAATTTCGGGAGCAGCTGATGAGCTGCAGGAAAATTCGGCGAGAACTGTACTCTATGGGAGGGAAACCAGGCAGAAGAGGAAATTGGAAGAGGGCCACAAATTGTACCAGCAGAGGTTTAGACTGGAGATTAAGGAAAAAATCTTCTCTGAATAAGTAGTCAAGCATTGGGTCAGGCATCCCAGAGAAGTGGTGGAATCCCCATCCCTGGAGGTGTTTAAAGGCACGTGCATGTGGCTCTTGGGGACATGGTTTAGTGGTGGACTTGGCAGTGCTGGGTTAACGGTTGGACTCAATGATCTGATAGGTCGTTTCCAACATAAAGGAATCTATGTGTTTGTGTGATGGAATGCCATTGTGCCAGGGTGTTTTCTGAAATTTAGTGTACCTGTTGGTATGTAAAGCTATGTTACATCTAAGTGCCAGACTCACAGGGACCATGATATCTTACCCCCTTGCTCTCGTACCTCAAACATATAATGGGTCATTTGGTTCCACTTTTCTCTTGTATTCTGACCATAGTGCAGTTCACTATTCCACAGAGTCATGCCTTCCATCAATTAACCTGAAAATGTTGACCAGTGTTCATTTGGGGGAAAAATGAAACTGAGGTTTGCCTTAGTTTAGCTGTGAGCTAGCTGTTACATCTGCTCTAGGGATGCCGGGGAGACGAAGGTGCCAAATGAAGAAGGGAGTGAAATAAATAATTCAAGTGTCCTTAATATCATCAGATGATTTTGCTACTTCATCCTCTATTCCAGATCAGTAACAAAAACATGAAATGAGCACAGCACTGGGGTTTCCCAAACAGCCCACCTCCACTCTGGAAATCAACTATTCACTCTTCCTAGTTGTTCTTCCATATTAAGCCTACCTTGTTTACCTATACAAGGGCCCTAATTTTCTGGTTCATAGCAGCTTAGCTTTCATAAGTGAGAACCAGCATTTCTAATTAACATAAAATCTTAAAAGGCACACTGGAAATTTGCATGATAATAAGGAGATTAAAAAAAATCAGAACTTAAACTTCATGTCTACATCAGTGCAATTCAGGACACAGTTTCCTTTCTGAAGCTGTGAATAAGAAAGGGCAGGCAAACCTTTTAGCCAAGACCACATTCGCCAAAGCTGCTTTAGAAATGGCAAGTAACCTCATTCCTAATCTCAGCAGCATTTTTGAGGATATCCTCTAAAGTGTAAAAACCCTTCACTCCACATTGATCTCCATGAGTGATGTGAGCCAGATTTTTCCAGAAGAAGGTTTTTACCTAAAATGCCAGTTTGAAAACCTATTGCTAATTCAACAGACATAGGGAAGACATCTGGTGTTTCAGTTCCTTCTGCACTTAACTCAGAATCCATTGTTTCCAGCTTGCCCAATCAGTGCAAGTTTATTAGTTATAAGTAATTGCTAATCTTTGAAGTGAAGAAAGAAGGAATAATCCAACATATTGACAGCATGGTGATGTTTTGGCATTACATGTAGTTATAATATACATGTTATTTTTAATATGTTTAAACTTGGATATAAATTAGCTGTATTTTTCCTGTCTGTTTTGTGATGCATATTAAATGTCCAAATATTTGAGCTGATATCAATAAGAGTATAGGTTGAAACTCCTTTATCCTATTTTTAAGCAATAAAGTGGACATCTCAGGACAGGAAATCCATCCAAACTTCCTCATCTGCTGGTGGAAATAAATTGATTCTCTGAGAAAGCAATCAGGCAGTGAAATTAGTAGTTTGGGTCTGCCACCTCACCTCCAGAGAACTAAAATTAAATGAGGCAGATATCACTTGCTTACTTCTGCAGGATCATTCAGGTGAGCAAATACATTTTAGCTTAAATAAGCAAGTGCTTCACAGTTCAATCTTCAGTTGAAAGTGTGCTGCAATTCTATATAATGCACTTTGAATTCAAACTAGCACCATCACGAATATTCATTCTGCTGTTTAGGCTCTGCAAGGACCTTGCATGATAGTTGGTGATTAACAGGAGGATGTTAATGTGTAAGCAAAGCAAATGCTATCATATTATAAAGTGCAAATTAGGAAAGATTCAAATAGATTTAATTAACATTGTTTATTCTGTGTTTTTTATGTGAGAAAAAATAGGACATCTAGAAAAAATGCTGTAAATACATTTGAAATTTATTAATCAAATCTTTCACAATGATTGGTTAAAAAAACCAGATGAGCTCCCTCTGTGTTTTTAGTTCAGTCAGAGAATTTTACTGGCAGGGAAGACAGCTTTTCTGCCTTTCTTAGGATTGTGAAGCAGTGTTTTTCAGAGAAATTGTCCTTGCTTACAACCACAAGCCTCTCTTGTTTGTGCTAAGAAGGGTGGCAGCCATCTTTAAACACGCTTTTCCTTTTTCTCACTCACCTACTCTTTCCTTAGCTCCTTTTTTCAGGATGAGAAAATTTAAGCTGTGGACAAGCAGTCAGCTAGGCATTTATCAGACTTGTGGGAACAGTTTCTGCTTAAATGGAAATGTGTATTACTAGTGAAATAGTCATTATTTTACAGAATATTTCTGGCATTGCATTGTTTGGAGACACATTGTTATCCAGTACCTTTCTGATACATATTTCTCAAAATGACTGCAAATTTCTGTGTTTTTTTCCCCCACATTTGGTGGAAGCAAGAGGTCACTGGTATCACAGATGTAATTTGTTCTGCCAATATCTACTCAGGATAAATCCCTTTTCTGCCAAATTGTTGGCTCTTCCTACCAAAACTGTGACTCATGTCAGTAATTCCTTGCTGTCCTTTGCTTGCATATTCTAGGGAGGCAAAGCAAAATGCTCTTCCATACCTGAGAGTTTGCACACTGATTTGGCAAAGGTGCTAAAAATATTTTTCCATTTAGATTTCTATTTTGTTGTTTTTCATCAGTCTTGTTGTGACTTATGATTGTAGGCAAGGTGGTTGGTTCTTTCTGACTACAACAGGCTGAAATAAATATGTCTGGAGATAAATATTCCTTATAAGAAAGAGTCTTTGAAGTTTTTGCCTCTTGCAAATGGCCTCATTTAAAAGACATGAGATTTCAAAAATGGACTATTTTTCATATTTGCAATCAGTGGAATATTGTTTGGCTGTTAGATTTTAGCAACATTTAGGTGCCAGACAGCAAAGCTGATGAGAGGTGTGGTAGAGCAGCCAAGTGAAGGCAGAGCATGGTGGCTCTTTGTGCTGTGGCTCTGGTGAACACCACAAGCAGAGCTTTCCTCTTGCTGTGCCACCCAGGCAGAAGGCAACAGCAAGGCTGAGGCTCTGTGAGAAGCTAACACAGTCCTGGATCCTAGACACACCCTGAAACCACAGTGTACCAGGCACTGCTGCTCGTACACACTTGACTAAACATAAAGGATAAAACCAGAAGTTTCCTGCTCCTTTTTCTTTTTTGGTACCCTTTGGAAACTCTGAGTCTGATCCAGACATAGGGAAAACTTCAATTTTTACAGCTAATTCTGATTTTTGACCAAAGCAGCTAATATGTTTTATGGAAAAACTTAAAGTGAAGTATGTTCCAAGGCTATTTATTACAGACACAGTTTAAATATTTTTTTACAGCTTTCTTGTTGAATTAGAAAAAATCATAGACCTGTTTGTTTACTCCCCTTTCCCAAATTAATGTCACAATTTAATAAACATGATTTTGGAAGATTTACTGCTTTAATGAATAATAACAACAATAACAAGAAAGAAATCCTGTCCTTTCTCTGTGGCCTTCCTCCTCACTCCTGCAGCTCTGTTAGTAGGCAAGCATTCCTTACACATCATTTTGTCCAGATAACCTAATGTTCTTTTTTGTATTCTCTATCAGTGACCTAGAGCACTAGGGCAGGTCCAACTGTGTCTCAGTTTAAGGAAAACTGCCTTTCATACAACCTGAAGTTCTGGTTTTTGTTTTGGGGGGGAAAATAAGAATGATACAAAAGCTTCAAAGATTTCCAGTGACTGAACTGGCAAAATTTTCTCTGAGAAAATTTTGAAGTTGCACATGAAAATTACTAAGGATAATTTTCTAATAAGAAAGCAAAGAAACCAGAATCAAAAATCTGGAAACATAAAAATACAAGGCAAAAAGAAGGCTCGTGCACTTAAGAATGAAACATGTACAATCTTTCTCTTGCATGAAGTACCACCTAATGTTAAATGCTTCTTTCTTATATTTCCCCAGAAAGATGACATTTCCCATTAATATTACAAAAGCAACACAATGCTGCAAATGTAGTATTATCAAATTCTTCTAAGAGCAGACTTCTGCGCTTCCCTTTTAGATATTTTATCAGGTTAAGAAGTATCTGAATGCATCTCTGTTGCAATACTATTGAAGGAGCTATTTTAAAGGTATTTTGCTGTGGTGGAATACAAACCACTAAAACTAATTGTTATCATCAACGTCACTAGATATGATGCCATCTCCAAGGTGGAAATACCTTTCATTTACAAAGTATGTGTGACGAAAATTTATCCCAACAATGCATCAAGTTGCCCTTATGAATGGTTGAAGTAATTTAAGTTTTCCATTGTGACATCTCTAACAGCATTCTCAAATTGTGGGGGATGTTCTTGTGTAGGAATTCTGTGTGTTGCCTCTGCAATTTTTTCCATATATAAAATAAGTGGTATTTAATTTTCTGATTCTTACTTTAGTTATTGCAGTGGCTTCTGACTTTCGTGTAGAAGTATGTTCCTTGCTTAGAAAGCAGATTGTAAAAATGCAAATGGAAGGAAATAATTAATTAGAAAGTCATTGTTAAACCTTTGCAAAACAGGAAATCAGCTGCCATGAAATGGTATATTAAAGAATTAAGTATATTAAATAAACACCACCAGTTTACCAAGTGGCAAACAGATGTGTGTAGGGCAAGCAGAATCCTATGCAACATGGCTTAAATATTGAAGAGGAACAATTTCCTTCTAATTTCCATTCCTTCGTGGTCCCACAGTGTGGTCTCTCATCTCCTGCTCTTGCAGACATGGTTAGAATCATAGGTCTTCTCTTAGTTTGTGTGGGGACTTTTAGATTTTTTCAGTTTAGCAGTCAAGACACTCATATTGCTTCAGCTTCCAGGGACATCCAAGCTATAGATAATGAAGGGCTTTAGACAACAAAGTAGATACCAGGTCTAGCCTGATTTCCTACTTTTAATTTATTTGCTGTCACACTCTAAGTAGCTTTTTATCTTTTCAGGACTATCACACTCTCTGGCTTCTTTTCCTGTTCTGTAGGAATATCTAATTCCTTATCTCCTGGCATATCATCCCAGGCAGGCAGGCAACACGATGGACTCTTGAGGCCAGTTCTACTCAGTCCATTCAGCTGCAGAAAAGAAAGCATCTTGAAGCCCAATATCCAATTGGACCTTAAATCCAATATCCATCCAAAATGGATATTGAAACTATTAACATTTAATTTGTTAACTACTTTTCTGAGAAAGAAGATATGGAGGAAGCAACAGAGCAACTGCTGGAATGCCCCTTCCACCACCACAGTGCACTTGATCCATGAGCACTGCAGAAGTGTGGAGTTTATGAAAGCATTGAGCAATGCCTCATGACTCTCTAAGTCACTGCTACTTCAGGCACTGCTGCCAGCTGAGATTAGTTAATGAAGTGGAAGATCACTTGACCATTTATTTGGCTTCAGCAACAGTTCTGTGCAATGGTAGAAGGCAATTAGAGCTGAATTAATTCTTTTTTAAATTACAGTGATTCTTTATTAGCAGGCTGTAGCATCCTGAAGAATCTGAAGTATTGAGCAGAGGTATTGTATTGACTGCAGAAAGAGACTAGAAAAATCCATTATGTAATCAATGTAGAATTTTGATCTGTTAATAACTGGGCTCTTTGGATTGATTCAGAGCTTTCTTCCTCATTAAATTATATGAAATATTGAAAATCATCGGGCAATATAGAAAGTAGTGACATTTCTGTAGGTGTAAAAGTAAAGAGATGAAAATTCTTTTTCTAGTCACCATGAAAAATTGTATAATCATGAAGCCTCCTTTTCCCAGGATAGGGATGAAAGACAGGGACAGTCTATACATTGTTTAGGCAGCTTTCCCTATTTTTTGTTTCTCAGGGTAAAGAAAAGGTCAAAGACAAAGGTAAGTGACAGAGAAACAGGGAATTTCCTGACATCCAGTACCAAATCTATCCCTCCACAATTGTCCCATAACCGGTGGGAACTGTGAACTAAACATCTTTCCAGAGAGAGGCTGAGAAAATACAAGTTACTAATAAAAAAGACTCCAAATATTGCAGGATTTGGAAGTATGTTTTTCATTTTAGTATATGAAACTTGCCTTGAATTAGCTTTGAGTATTCTTAGAGTGTCTTCTATAAAAGCTATCCTAAAATAATAGAGGGTGATCAGGCCTTCAGAAAGATGGAGGTTTTTATGGAAATGTTTTCAAATTTAATGGGGCAATGCCAATTCAGGTGATAAAGCAGAACAGGCTATCAGAATTTCTGGGCAAGTCCAGTTGTTTCTTTGATTTCCTACAAGTTGCATTTCAGTGTCTCTGGACTTTTATTACATGCTTAGGTACATAAATGAAGAACTTGAGCATCTATGAAAACTGTAATAATGACTCACAGGGAACAAATAATGAATTTGGGTGGAAACATTAAACTCTGAAGAGGAACTAAGTAATGTAGAAAAATGAATTAATGAGAAATCAAAGTTGCATATCATTGCCTCTAAGGTTTATTCAAAGGTTTAGATTACAAATTGACCCAGAATAATTCAGATGTTTCTCTCTCAAAATGCTTATAATTTGAACATGATCAATGTTCTTCATAAGATACACAATACTACAACTTCCTTAATATGAAAAATGGGCTCTGAAGAGCTATGCTGTACCAATGGGCATAAAAAAGGTACAAGAATCTGACATCATAGATTATCTCACTATTGGTGCAGCAACACAGGCCTTTCTTCATCAGTTTTGCAGAGAATAAGGAGTGAGAAAACTATGAGAAAAAATTAACATAAACTATTGCAGTCTCATTTGCAGCTTCTGTAGTAACAGCATTTCTCCTGTAAAAATATTTTTGTCATGGAGGAATTACAAAAAAGATAAAAGCCTCAAAGAAAGGACAGGATTCTCAGGAGTTGTTGATGAGTCTGAGATACTTTTTAAGTGGCACACTATATTTCAAAATATGAAGATAATTTTCTATTAAAAAACATGAACACCATTCAAATGCATCTTCTGAACTTTAATAAGAAGGTTTTGGCTTACAGTTTTAGAATTGTATTACTGGATCTATCACACTTCTTTTCTGTATGAAAAAGAAACTACCCCTCCCCAAACACCACCACCATCAACCAACCCCAAACCGCAAATTTTTTCCTGGTATTTTCATGGAAAAGAGTGAGTTACTGATTTCTAGGACTTATAAGAAGATCTAACAGATCACTGTGAGACTTAGAAAGTATAAGCTTTACAAATTCCTTCTTGAGACAAGCAGATTAGCCTGAAAAGAATATGGAGCCAAAAGTGCCCTTGGCTGAGGTTGCAGCAATACAGAATAAGGTTCTGCAGGGTGGCTGTGCAGAATAGCTGAAATACAGCTTAGAAAATAGGGTATTATTTACTTTGCATTATTCTTAACCTACTCATGTCCTGCCTGTGTGGTTGGTGAACTTACAACTGCAGATGTAGGTGGTGAGGTAGACACACCTCAGTTAAAAAAACTGAAAACAAGAAAGGCATCCTTAAAAGTGAGCCCTCACAATGAGATCTTTGCCTGCAAATATTTCATCCTGAAACCTTTAACAGTTAAATGATGGATAGTCCACCATATATTAATATCACTAGCATGTGACACTACAAGTGGGAGTCTCATTTCACAAATAATTTTTAAATACATTTTTCTCACCTCATGAGCCCTTCTCTTAAGCTCTTAAGCTCTGCAGCACCAGCAATGAAATTATGCATTAAGATGTTCAGGCTCTCAATATATTCCCAAACATAATGTAATGTCAATTTGCATTGACTCCTGTAATCACACTTAAAAATGATAATAGATCTAGAGCTAAATAGTAACATTCATGCAGAGCAAGGGAATCCCAATAGTCAACATATTTGCCTGCAATTGAGAAAATGATTGATATTTGCAGAAAGTAATTTAGACTTTGCTGTCTCATTAATAAGAGGAAAATAATATTTAATTACTCATCACCTAGAGAGTTTTAAACAATATAAATCAATAAACCTTGCTTTCCAAAGAGCCAAACTTCAGATAGCTTTTCCCTTCTCTCAGAGGAAAGTTTTTCTGTAATATCTAGTGGTGCATGAAAGAATTTATTGAATGCATACATGCTTTGGAAACACAGGGATTTCAGTAGTGTGTACTTTAATAACTACTTGTATCTGGGAGCATGTAAGTATGAGTTTAGTTAAGTACAATTGAATTATGATGGCAAACGTGGTCAATAGATGACTGTTAAATGTTTTCTGTAATTCCTTAAGGTTTTATGAATCAGGCTTTGTAGATTCACTATTTGGCTATGTAGTTTATTTGTTTTTGAATTAAGACAATTATGAACATTTTATGTTAGCATTTTCTGAAAATTTACATGAGGATTTGTCACAGACATTTCTTTTATGAGGCCAGTTTAGATGTTTAGAGTTGGTGACCAATCCAGAACTGAGATCTCTCGGACACAGTCTGAGAGAGCTAGTTTGTTATTCTTTCTTTACTTTCTATTGTTAGGTAGCTAGCAGCTTCTAGAAACTCCTCTTTCTTTTTCTTTTTTAGTATAGTTATAATAGATGTATATATCATAACGTAATAAATCAAGCCTTCTGATCATAGAGCCCATCTCGTCTCTTCCTTCACCCTGAAAACCTTGTGACCACCGTCACAAGGATTGATGTTTATCAATCAAGTACCAGCACCTATTTTGTGTAACTAATCCCCAAACTACTGCTGTTGGGGAATTTTTTTTCTTTAGGACCTTTATGTTGCAATTTCATTCCAAGACAGTTGAAGAACATGGGTTTGACTTCTCTCCAAATACAAGGAGAGATTTCATTCATAACTTTCCAGGTATCCTCCTGTCTTCATTTTCCCACGATTTACAACAGAATTGTGTTCCACACTAACAGGATACCTCATTGAAACTTCAGTCTGAAAACAGTACAGTCTGTGCAAAGTTGTTGCTTGGTCATTCAACATAATACCTAATTTATTTTAGATTTTAGTGATTTTTTTAAAATTTCTCAAAAAATTGCCAAACATAAAGGCTTAAAAGATAGTTGTAAAGAATTAAATGGCATGCTGGCCAATGTAAAATAGCATAAAAGAAGTTAATTTTTTGCCAAGAAATAATAGGATTTAAAATTATTTTTTTTACTAAAAACGTTAAATTAGATAGCGCTTGAGATCTTCGGAATATTTTTTGTTTCAATCCTTTTTCTTCTGACCAAAGGCTTCTTCCATGCTCTCAGGGAACTTGACATAAGACTCGAAGAATAGCACTGCTTTTCTAGGAAGGAAACTGAGGAGACAAACATTGAATTAACCTGGTTTTTTTTTATAAAGATACTCTGTAAGTAAAGAAATGACAAATACATTATATGTGGTCAATACTTCTAATGTCTGGTAGTAGCACATTTGGCACTTCAATGTTATGAACTGGGAAAATGAATGACAGACCAAGACACTTTGTGAAAGCCCAGCCTGCAGTGGTGGCAGGGACCGGAAGCAGACAGTGCTAGACCAGGCATTGCTCCCAGTGTATCATCTCAGGAAAAATTTTGAAGTTTCTACACCCAACTGCAGCTTAAAACATTTCTTGGAGACAGAAGAGGCCAGAGGAATGTTATTCTCCTAGATTATTAAAAAATCAAACCCACTGTTTCCTTAAAATTGGGTACATATAACTGGATTGATTGCAGGAATATTAACTAAAGGACTGCTTGACTAAATGTTCCTGC
>NW_005054305.1:10859595-10868844 GCF_000277835.1 Geospiza fortis
TTTACAGGCAAATGGCAAAGGAAAGAAGGCAATGCTAGAAGACAAGTCACGTGCTTACATTTTGAGACCAAGTAAGTATACAGCTGGAGGCATGATTAGATAAAATTTCTCCTTTTTAATTGCATCCACGATCCTACTGGCTGCATACTCTGGATCATAAACAGAAAGCAAACAGGGTCTTCTGTAAAACAAGAAAAAAGGGTTATGAAATTATAAAACTTAACTTTCGTGATAAATACATACACATACATAATTGAATAATTTATGCAATTCCCCCTTCCCCTCACATAGTCTTGAAAAGGAATCTCCGCTGTCATCAAAATAAATTGAAAACACTTTGGTGGTTTTGTGAATTTAAGGACTTTTTTGTAAGCTGACCACAATGAAGTTGATGCCCTGACTGATTGCAGCTTTGGAAACTTCCAAGCTTAGCCATAGTATGCGCTGCTCTGTGCATCACTGCTCTCCAGCAGTCCTTTTCTGCTGTAAGTGCTGAGGTGACAGCTGAAAAGACCAGGACCAGGCTTGTCACCAGCCAGGAGAAGGGCTCTGCTCTGCATACATATGCTGCTGCATGATGATGAATAGTGCAAGCAGGAGCAGAGCACTGAAAATCCAAGATCACTGGTACTGCACTCCTGCAATGACTCATTCAGTGCTTGCAGCCTCTCCCATCAGTGCAGCCACCGAGCCACGCAGCAGATACCATCACCACAGCTGTTCTCACTCAAAGTACAGTCCCTGCCAGTGCAGACAGTTAATAAGGACAGGTCATGGCTGTCTTGACAGCCATAACTGTAATTATACTGCCAAAATTACTTGGGGCAGAGAACATCAGCACTCTCCTGACAAATAAGGTTCCCTTAACCCTTAAATACTGCTGTGTATCCCCAGCTGTTCCTTGACTGTGAGGTTATTGCATAGTTCTTGTTATTCACTGTATGCAAGACCTGCATTTCTTTATGTCTGTGCCAATAGGGCAAAAATATTGAATCGAAAATCAAATCAACAAACCAAAAACTGAATATGATATACCCAGTGAGTGGCAATTATTTTTTATAGATGAAATAGTACAAATCTAAGCTTTACTTACGCGCTTTTAAAGCCTTTGCTTAACGTGGTACTAATAAAATAAGGGCAAATTATTGTGGTTTTAATGCCACGTTTTCCTCCATGATACAGTTCTGAATTTATGGCTTCCATCATTGTAATGATTGCAGCCTTACTTGCTCCATAATCTAGAAAGGGAAGAAAAGAGAAATATCCAAAATTTTAAAAACACCACAATAAAAGTTATATATAGAACTGAATTCTTTATAATACCATTTAAGCCATGATATTATTTACTGCTATTATTGTCAGTCTTATAATTAGTATTTAAAGCATATTGGTGATCCAGCTCTGGAGATTAATGGCTCTTCCCATGAATGATGCACAGTTGCCTAAGGATAAAATGAATCCTTTTCAGAGGAGGTTTTTTTCTTTTTTTTCGGTGCACTATAGAAAGATATAGGCAAATGAGCTTATTCAGCATTTTCTGTAAATTTCCAGATACTCATATACCAACCAGGCATTCTTTCCGCTCAGAATGTCTTCAATTTTTAATATCATAGGCTACATTTCAGACAAAACTATTTCTAGTAGTAAAATAAAAATACCTTACTTAAATGCTGCTTCAGCCTATTACTTCTGATTTGCCCTGCAACTACAATACTGTTTTGTTTGCCCAGGAAGACTCATCTGATTTTTATTGTTTGATGAATGTATGGAACCCCATCCTTGGAGATAATCAAAACTTGCCCTCACACAGTCCTGTGCAACCTAACCTAAGCTGAGCCTGTTTTTATCTGGGGATATGGAGCAAGTGACCTTCACAGATTTCTTCCCACACAAACAAATTCTACAGTTTTCCAATTGTTAGAAATTAATTTAATACAGTGCCTTACATGTAATTTCCTAAAACTGTGACGGTGGTCACAGGGATTCTTGATTTGGGGAAGAGACGAGAATGTTGACTCCATGTTCAGAAGGCTTGATTTATTATTTTATGATATATATATATTACATTATAACTACACTAAAAAGAAAAAGAAGGAAAGGTTTCCAGAAGGCTAGCTAGGCTAAGAATAGCAAGGAAAGAATGATAACAAAGGCAGCTCTCTCAGACTCTGTCCGAGATAGCTTGGTCCTGGATTGGCCATTAATTATAAACATCCAAGCTGGGGCAATCCAGACGGACCTGTTGCATTCCACAGCAATCTGCAACATAAAACCTTTTCAAATGTGTGTGAAAATAGTTGCTAGATACAATGAAATCCAATTTTGCTAAAAGACTGACTCCAAAGACTGGCATCAGAAGTAATTTGCTATTCTTCAGGAGTTCACTTGCAATGAATGATAGGACCACACAGCCTAAAAATATACACCTAAGGTGTAAAAGGTTATAATGCATGGATTGGAAGGCCCACTCCCATGAGCCTTACAGTTATATGATGAAAGCTGAATGTGATTTCTATTATCAATACCAAATACTGGCAATATATCAAGGTAACCCCTAGGTGGCAAATAAACACTACAGTAACACCATCAATCAGCAGAAGAAACAACTTATTACACTGAAGTTCAAGTTCTCATAGAGTGACCTCAGAGATACAATCAACATGTAAGAGAGGCTTGAGGAGAGACTGGGAAGCAGACCCAGACTGATGAAATAGGCTAGGCTGGCAGACTGCTCTCTTGAGGGAAACAGCTGAGAGCACTGAGTTTAAATAGCTTAAACCATACTTCATTCAAATGAATTTTATTGAAAATTCTGCCAGAATGCCTTCTGCACTTGATAAACCAACTGAATGTGTACTTCCAGGTTACAAGCCTTGTGTGTCTCAGGTCTCTGAACATTCACCTGCAGAAAAGCTGTCATGAGAAAGCACTACACAACCTGTATGCAGGGCTCCCTCCCACTGCACGTGTACGAGCTGAATTGTCCCTTTTTTGCGGAAAAAAGATCGTTACCAGACAGTAACAGCTGCAGAGAGCTCCCTGTGTCGCTCAGGCATGTGACACCATCACACTCCAGTACACCATCACCTCTGGCACCCACAGGCTCTTGTCAGTACAGGCTGCTAAAGCCAAGCATTTATAAGGCAGCCAAGAAAAGTGATTAGTATGTAAATCTATTTTGTAATGGCAGTTGACAATAGTTACCTGACTGCATGTACAATCCCAGGAATCCGGCTCCACTGGCTGTGCTAATCAGGTGCCCACGGTTACAGGCCACCATGGCTGGAAGAAAGGCCTTGCAAGTCTAAAAGAATAGAAATACATTTATTCTAAAATCCCCTTTATAAATAGGCATAACAAAAATGTTTCTTTCCAAAATTAAGTGCTGCAACCTGACTTGCTTTCTGGGTCTTCATTATACAAGGAGCCCAAACGATATTTCATTTCTGTAACAATTTTTAAATGAAAGACAACATTTCCTTGAATGACTGCCTCTGTCTGAAGATCTAACAGCATTAAAAGCAGCAAAGTTTGTATTTTCTCTGTTTTCCTGGTTCCACACAATTTGTCTATTGCTAAAGGTTTGGTACACAAGAGGGAGCTAGAAGTCAACACATTAAGGAGAGTTCAGCGTCTGTGGGTCCTTTTTGTTACAAGCCGAACTGCCTGACAATTCCAGCTCTCCAGGACACCACTGTGGGTGATACTAACTGGGAAGAATGCTAGTGTTTTACAAAGGGGGAGATATAAAAAAGAGACAAGAGCAGTAACATTTTTTTTTCAATAGCTGAGGAATCCTATTAGACTCCAGATGTGAGTGCTAAGTACATCACTGTCCTCCTGCCCTGGGTTTCTTCAGACTTTTCAGGGGGAACGCCTCTCCCAGTCCATTTTCCTCAAGTGTTTGGAAGAATGATGCAGTGTGCCTGGGGAATACTTAGAGAACTTCTATCTGCAATGATCCATTGAGGAATGCCTTTTAACAAAGGAGTTGCAATGCTATATTGTTCCCTGGTGCAGGCTGTTCACTCAGGCATGTAAACAAAAAATGCAAGAGGGGCGATAGTAACACTCTCTCACAAAAAATCTCTCCTAAATCTACTGAGACGCCAAATAACTGCAAATTCCTCCAGAGGTAAAAAAATCAAAACAAATTTTTACTAGCTGGATTAGTGTTCTATGTATTTCAATCAGGTGGTGACTAGGAATGAAAGCACAGCCTGAAGGGCAACACGTGCAGCATACAATCATGGAATCATTTAGGCTGGAAGAGATCTTTAAAATCATTGAGACCAACTCTAACTGTACCACTGCTAAGTCTGCCACCAAACCATGGTTGTGTCTCCCTGAATGCTGCAAGTATCTTAGGCAAAGCGTTCAGATGCTTAGGAAACATCAGGAGCAGGGAAATCACATGCCATCATGTCAGCACTCTCCTTTCCAGCACAGCTCTTACAGGTAGGGCGTGTTTCATGATGCAGCTCCACAAACTTTGGTTTACCAGAGTGCCCAGGCAGGTTTGTGTTAATATTGCTGAGACATACTAGGGAGACTGTCTCAAATTACAGGATGATCATGAAAACATATATTCCCCCAATCAAGGTCCTTCACATCCCCATTCCCAGCTGAGTTTTTAAGGTAGATGCCACCACTGTGGTTTTCACACCAAAATATTTGTCTGTACCTTTTGGTCACTCAGGAGTAAAAAACCCACAAAAACTTTACCCAGACTTGAGAAAAGAAGTTGATTCTGAAGGTCTTTTCAAAGTCTTCATCTGTAAGATCACAGAACTTTTTCCCAATCAGTATGCCGGCATTATTGATTAGAATAGTAACATCCCCAACTTCTTTTCTAACCTGAATTAAAAAAAAAGGATAAACAGAAAGCTTTAGAAGGTATCATTGCCTCTTGTGTTTCATTTATGACAATGTTTAGTAATATTTGCAATAATTGATATGTGTGAAAACATAAGTGTGCAAGAACTGTTGTATTGCACCAGATCAAATTCATGGTGGAAAGCAATGAAAAAAGGACCCGGGCTCTATGTTCTCCTGTGTGCTCAACTTTTCACATGCTGCAATTTAGGATCTTTTGAGATGTATAAGATATCTATATCATTGTCTTTAATATATCCCAGTGATTCTCCACCTTGCCCTCCTCCTCAAATTTGTCTAATTGCTCCATGAACTCCAGAATACTCTTGGCTTCCACAGAAACCAGAGGTAAAATGTTATGCAGCTTTAGTATGCACTACTTCAACTGCAATCAGAACACTTCCAGTCCCCTATTTTTGGCATTGTGAGAACCTGCATTTCTCTGCTAAGCCTGCTCCCATTTTTCCATATAATTTCTACTGAACTGGAAAGAATTCAGCTCAGATAACTGGGGGATACCATCCTCTGAGCACAATAGCATCTACCATGGAATAGACAGATAAAATCATCATTAGCTCCATTTGGGTTTGTTTACAAAAGATTTTGTGCCATGATTTGGATTTGTATCAAAGCAGATGGCCAAGATTTACTTATAGTATGAAGAATCAGCCTCACAGATTTCTCTGCTAAAGGTGGATGATTATCTGTGGTCTCAAAAATTATCTTATGACTACAAAAATGTTAAAATCCTACATGTGCTGCTCTCTGGCAATTAGGAAACAGGTGATTGGATCTGTGCACCAACATTTGACCTTCCTTTGGCTCTCTCAGGGAACCTTAGCATTCAGTGAAGATTTGTTTGACATTTCTCCAGCTGTGTCAGGTTTAGGCCTTCTCATTGGCAAGTAGGGCTCAGATACTTGCGCCTTTCCACCTACATAAATGAATGCAAATCTAGACACTGTTCACTGTGGCAGCATTCCTCAATTCTTCCTTTGAGGAACTTTGATCTCTGCCTTCTTTCCACTCTTTTAACTGCTGTGTCAGTCCATATGATGATCCTCTTTTTCTTAACATGACAACATAACGTCACCAATGGCAGCATTTTATTTACCATGGCATCGGTTGTCCTGTTTACTCACTACTGCAAAATATGTGCGAAGCTTGGCTTCCACTTAGAAAAAGTCAAGATGATTGTTCTACATTATGTATAATTTTACGTGTCTGTTTATTCTTCTGTTAGCATAATTTCTACTAGTTTTCTGTAAGACAGGTTCATAGTGTGTTTGGCCCTCAAGAGAACTTTAAAAGGTTCTCAAGTGCCTTTTAAGACTGGTAAATTTACTATGCTTTACTTATTTTACTATGCTTTGTTCCTTGATCATCTGTTGTAGCAGAATACATATTCTGCATTTCTAGCCCACCAGATCCATGTCTGATTTCCTTCAGAATTCCCAGGTTGACACATCTTGTTCCTGAAAATTAGTTGTTGTTCACTTGACCAGTTTGTGCTAAACTCTTGTTCCTGAAAATTAGTTGTTCACTTGACCAGTTTGTGCTAAAACCTCTTCTTTAAAGACTTCAATGGTCTCTTTTGTTTCCTAGAAGCAAAAGTTACATTACAGGAAAATACTTATGCTTTGCAGCAGTGAGTATACCAAATAAAACCAATTAATTTAACTTCCTTGCAATTGTTTTCTCTCCTGTGTCCAAGCTCAAGTCTTTTCATACATTACCAACCAAAAATTTGCAGATATTTCCAAGAGTAGAGGAGGCCCATATTTGAAAAGCTCTTCATCTAAGAAAATTTCCATCTCCACCAGCACTGAACAATACATGCAAATATCTGTGAATATGTTGGTGTTGTTAAGAATAATTTGACACCCTAACAGCAATTTTTAAATTTTGAACTGCTCTTTAGGTTTCTGTTGGCAGGTCAATCTGTGCAGTTCAGAATAGTGTTTGCTGATTTGGGCACAGCAAAGTTGGAGTCCTGTGGATTATTTGGTTAATGTGTTTGAAAATTACTGGGGGACACAAAACAAACCTTTTGAGACTCTGCTAAAGTGAGAGCAAACAAATAATTTCAATATGTTCATTTTTTTTTGTCTACAGTTTGAGTGAGCTGTGGCCCACATGCTACTTACAAGTATGGGTAAAAGAAACCCTTGCTGATTTGAGAGCATGAGAATTGCAGTTCCAGATACTTGCAGATCCTGAATCCAACTTACCTTTTAAAAGTACTTTTCCTCAAGAACATTTCTTGAGGAAAAAAGGTGTTTCAAACTTTCATTACCTTGCTCAGAAAGACTTAATCTGATTTGGTTAAAGTTAAAAACAACAACCACAAAACAAAGAGCTGAGGCCGCCCATGTCCCCACCTTTCCACCCACAACCCATAGAAAATTAATGTTACATTTCAAGTCTATTCTGAAACAATCTATCAACATTCACATCATAAAATAATTTAGCTAATTTCTCTGATGTATGCCTTCAGAGACAGAATGTCAAAGATGTGGCTGGAGAGTCATGTGTATAAGAACATACACCGAGAATTTAACAGAAGTTTACACCTGGATGAAGTTTCTGAGTGACTAACTGGACTGTAAGTGAAGTTACACCAAGAAGAATTGTCAGGCAGTTTAAGGAAAAGTAAAAATTAATCATGTAAATTCAATGTCCAATTTCTGAACTCTGACAATAATATTAATAAGGTAATAGTTTACAAAGCATAGGTCAGCACAGCAGAAGAGTTTCATTGAAAATTGAGCTCTTTACCTTATTTTCCACTTGTATTGATCAAAAAAAGAACTGAAGCTGAATCATCAATTTGACTGGAGACTAACCACATCCCAATGACATGTCTGAAAACATTACATCCCACATCACCCTTAAAGAACTACCGTTTCCTTCCTAAACAAATAGGCAAAGGAAATAATCCCCCTTTTACAACATCCACTGATTATTCCTTTCTTTAAAAATTATTTATTAATATCTTAAATAAACTATAAAACCTATATAGATTAATATATGGAGATAGCCTCTGCTGCAGGTTTTACCACACTCTTAATATAAACATTACCATCTCACAACGAAGAATAGAAATGGATAAATCTCAACAGAACTTATTAAACTCAGTTACTTTGTTGCAACCATATTTTAAGTTCCATCTAGAAACTATTCAAAAGTAGAAAGACATTGCCCTGCATGATTACTTCCCTCTAGGGATAATTTCTAAAAAAACCCAATAAATTCAATAGGATATTCTATTAGAAAGAAGCAAAAATGCAGATCTTACCTTGTCTGCCTGTTCATAGACCTCCTCCCTCTTGCTGCAGTCACAGTGGTAGACAAACACCCGGTTGGCTCCATTCTGTTGGGCCAATCTGCTTGTTTCTTTGTTACCTTCATCATCGATGTCCCAAAGAACCAAGGTTACTCCCAAAGGAGCCAATTTTAAGGCAACCAGCCTTCCAATTCCATTTGCAGAGCCAGTAATAAGTACTATTTCACCAGCAAAATATTTTTTGCGGAGAGAAAATAAACAGAAGGTGTTCTCGATAATTAAAAAAATAAAAAATTTTATGTATTGTAGTAACTTCTGGATGCATCTGAAGTTGAACATGATTTCTCAGGTACAAGCACCACTCTTCTGTTGTGCAAACCCAGAAACACTACATTACAACAGTGGGATATTAACTGAAAAAAAGAAGAGGTTGACCTTCAAACAGCAAGTTCTTCTGCAGAGTTCTTCTGTTCAGACACAAAATATATTTTTAAAGACTTGTTTTGTGAAAGCTACCTTACTAGCAGAAGTAAAGCAACTGTCTTCTTCTAGATGCTACAGACCTGTTCCTCACCTTCCAACTCTGGTTTTAAAAACGTTTAGTAACATACATTTTAGGCAGGTATGTTACAGCAATAGGGCTTTGTTTTCGCAGCAAGATGATACTAGCTGAACAAAAAGTACTGAACGCAGCGGTGCGATATCAACCTTCGGAAGGAAGGTGTCCTCCTTAGCAGGAAACCTGACCTCTTTCGGAAGCCAGGAGCGTTCCCACACCCTGTGTCTTTTCCAGTGCCGTGCGGCCGAAATCACACCACGTATTCCCATTTGCAATTGACGAGCTGCGGGGAAAAGCCTGGCCCTGGCACTTACGAGCCTTGGTTTTCATCCTGCTTTAGGCAGCACCACTCCCTTTACAATGTTTGGCACGGGACAGGAGAGGCTCAGGAGGAGAATCGCCCGCACCATCCCGGCGGATCGGATCGGACCCGTCCTGTCCCGTCCTGTCCCGTCCGGTCCGGTCCGGTCCCGTCCCGGTCCCTTGGCCTCTCCCGGCCCCTTGGCCTCTCCCGGCCCTGCCCCAGCAG
>NW_005054305.1:10869116-10875164 GCF_000277835.1 Geospiza fortis
GGCCGAGGGCTCAGAGAGTAAGTACTCTCTCCTCTGTCTGCTGTTGCTTCGCTGGAGATAGCAAATTAAACACTTCTTTATTTATATAATCAATTACTGTTCTCCAGTAACTGGACTGGGAGCAAAAAAGCAGATGATAATTGTGTGGCCCACAAAACAGTGAATCCCCTGATTATAATTTCACACCTTTAAAATTACTTTCATGGGTCTTCAGTTTCCCATACATGATTTATCCAACTTGAAAAGTACAGCCCCACACCACTGTGTCATTAATATTTTTGAATAGAAAGCCACACACATACTTAGGTCCATAAGAATGTGCTTCTCCTGTGGCATCAGCTTGTATCAATCACCATGATGTCTTCCACATATTGTTTATGCAAAAAGGCAATGAAGAGAACACTACTGAGTTGGTGTTCTTTGCATTTCAATTGAGTTACATTAGAGGCCTTGGTTATTGGCAAGTCATAAAAGGAAAAAAATGGAATAAACTCACACTGTGCTCTGATGTACACATCTGTGTTGTTTACACCATTCAGATTATAGTATATGGGAATTCATAGGGTATTTTTCTGTTGAGCTGAGATAAAATGATAGCTCACATAATTTGATGTCATTTACACCAAGAAATATGATGTAAAACTGTATGCTGTCAGTGTAACCAGTTGTATGGAAGGGATGTGTTCCATGCACAGTTAACTGTTGAATATTCTATTTAGGTGCCAGCAAAAGGGAAGCTGAAATACTCCCACTGAGGAGAGTGGCAGATCTCAAAGCCTCAGTGTGCTGTGGTTCCAAACAAGGTGCCAAGAAATGCAAAATAGGTGGGTAACCTGACTCCAAGTGTCCTAGGTTGTAATCAGTAATTACATGGCAAAAGCAGCAGATTACGGTGAGGGGAAGTTGAGATGATTCAGCAATGAATTCCTGGTTATGAAACAATTTAGGGAAGATGCTTGTTTATTATGATGACATTTCGAGGTGAACAACATCGGTGAGGAATGCTGTTGCAACCAAAACTTAGTAAGCTGTGAGTTAACAGGAGGAGCCTGTTTCCAAAGCACGTGCTTATGCAAGTATGAAAACACATGACTTCCTTGCTCTTATGCTGAACATACCTAAGGAGCAGACAGCTATCATTCTATATGTGATGAAAATGACAATGATGATTAATAATTTATATACCTAAATTAGAGGCTTTGATGTGGTAATGGAATGTTACAGCTCGTTGCTATCTTGACGTAAAGAGTGGATGTGATAAGTGACAAGAGTCTTGGGGAACACAGAGTGGTTTAGGATAGCTTGCATTCCACTCACTGCCAGCTAGATTTGATGATTAATTTAGAGACTTGTTTAGCATTTTGAAATTAAGTATTTGTGTGGCTTTTTGTCTCAGTTTTGTCCCAGTGTTCCAAAACATAGAATTTTTGTCAAACAGAAACTTATTCTCCTGACTGATGCATGCACTGTAACTGCTCTCTAGCCCCAAACTTGCCTTTCTCTGCAATTAGCTTTGAATTGGTACCAAAAGCTTCATTTCCTAAGTGGTAGTAAGAACACGGGAATGAAATTGTCCACATTTGACTGTACTGAAAAAAAAAAGAAGCCAAAGAACTGCTGCAGCTAGAGAAGCCACAGAAATAATTCTGTGAGTGATATTTTTATTATTGACCTTCCAGTAACAAACCTTCCAATGTCTGTCATTTGTTTTAATCATAAAAAAATCTATTAAACATAGGAAACAGGGCAAATGCACAAATAGATCAATCTAAAAGTTAAAAGTGCATCACTAATGATATTGAGAGCAGGGATAACCACACAACAAAGAATGCCTAAAAATGACAATATATTAACCAGGTAAATTAGTTTATTCACCTCTGTACACTTTGTATATACTCCATGTTATGAGAAGTTAAGAGACGTCATAAGAGGCTGTTGTGGTTTAATCCCAGACATCAACCAAGCCCCATGCAGCCCTTTGCTCACTCCCCACCAGTGGGATCAGGGAGAGAATTTGGAGTGAAAAAACTAGAAAACTAGTGAGATAAGGATAGTTTAAAGTGGAAAGCAAAAGCTGTACACACAAGCAAAGCAAAAGAAGGAATTCATTCACTGTTTCCCATGGTCAGGCAGATGTTTGGCCATCTCCAGGAGGGCAGGGCCCCATCACATGTAATGGTTACTTGGAAAAACAAATGCCATCACTCCAAACATCCCCCTTCCTCCTTCTTCCCCCCTTCCTCCTTCTTCCCCCCTTCCTCCTTCTTCCCCCCACATTGTATACTGGACATGATGCCATAAGGTCTGGAGTATCTCCTTGGTCAGTTGGGGCTGCCTGTCCCGGCTGTATCTTCTCCCAGCCTCCCATGCACTCCCATACACTCATGGCAGCAGGAGAAGCAGAAAAGGCCTTGGCTCTCTATAAGTCCTGCTACAACAAAAGCATCTTTATGTTATCAACCCCATGTTCAGCACAAAAATCCAAAACCAAACCCCAAATCAGCCACTGTGAAGAAGACTACTCCAGCCAAAACCAGCACAGAAGCATGTCAAATTAAGCCTATCAAGTCTACCAAGCAAGTCTATTAAAATAATTCACTCTCCTTTTTTTATGTGTGTAAGAATAAAACACATATGATAAAATCTACCCATGTAATGAGGGATTTGGCTGAGGTTTTCTCATTGTGTAAATTCTGTGGCCTAGTTGAAATTGTCAAGGTGATAAAGCTGACAGTATTTCAGTATATTAATGTATGTGCTTGTTTGATGCGTGAAATTGTCATGGCTGCTAATGACCATGCATAGTAATTGTAAGTATAATTCATTTTGTTGGCTGGCCTTTTGATTGGTATTAAAGATTAGGGTTAGATAATTACTCTTGTCCTCAAGCCATCTGGACCTTTTGAATATTTCTGGTGGATTATACATTGACTAGTACTTTTTGTTACCAAAAATGTGAAGATGATTACTTGCAAGGTGCTGAGATGAATGGTACTGAAAAGTATTTTCACTGCAGAGTTGCAATAGATGCTTTAAATATATGTTATCAATTACTGGTAATTATTATATTCCACAGCTTTTAATAAATGGATATTAAGTATTTTTCAATATATTAATAAATCATTCATATATTATCAGCATGTAAAACTTAAAACTCCACTGAACTAAAAAGAAAAATATGGATTTAGTGGAATAAGATTACTTTATTAAAGTGCTTGATAATTACCTTACTGGGAAGCTGAATGACTTGGGTTTGTCTTTTTAAAACTTAATATAAGCCGTTCACATACTGCAAACAGACATGACAAATTCCTTGATAAGTACAGGCAAGAGATATTTTAACAGTTTCTAACAAAACTCATTTCTGCAGGGTCTAACAATTCTTTAGATCTCTGCTGAATTTATGGAAGAATTTTATTTGACATTCAAAATGGTTTTATATCATATCAGTGCTAACAATTAATGTAGTTGTTCAAATCATGTGGCAATTTGCGTTCATGTGTTTGGGGAACAGAAAACCTCCCAAATGCACATAATTCCTCAAAAGGTGAACTGTTTAGCACTGGTAAAGACTGGTGAGGAAAAGAACCTCTCTGTAGGTCACTAGCATTTGTTGAAGTTAGTGAATTGATATCATAAAAACAAAATATCCATGTATATAAGGACCCAGAAAGAAGCACATAGTGTCTGTCTGTGATAGTGAATTAAGACATGTGATTGACTTTTTAGAGTAATCCAATGTTGAATACAAGATGACAAGTGGGAATCCCTTACTACACAGTGTATGTGACAACCTTAACTCTCCAGTTTTAATAATTTTAACTTTCAGAATGTCAGGAAAAGCTCCAATTGTTTCCTGTGTCAAAACATGCTTCTGATCCATAGAGGTCAAAGGCATCAGCCTGAAATCTCACCAGACAGCTATGTCTTAAATCTAAGTAATAGTTTTATTAATTCATCAGAAGGAAATCCTCAGCACAAGTTCAATGAATCCCTTGGATCTGTGTGTATTCCTTCAAACAGCTTTGGCCAAAACTCAGGATTACAGGGGAGCACTCACTGAATCTGCCATCCTACCTCAAGATGAAGTTGATCAGAGATATGCAGGAAGTGGCTGTATACCCTATAAATGGAGAAGAAAAGGAGTTCCAGCTCACAAAACTTGGATCTTGTATCCTGGATCAAAGTATGTGTTGCTTGCTTTCCAAGGAATAGTATGGAGCACAGAAGACCTCCTTTCCTGTTTTTTTTTTCCTCTTTTAGTTGGTTCAATATACTTCATCACACAGTCAGCCAAACTAATTTGATCTCCACTGAACTAAGAATTAGTAGCTGCTGTATGAGGTAGCTGTGGTAATACTGTTGAGGCATGATCCAGGGGATAACTATAGGCTACTGCAGCTAGGGGAGGGTTTGTACTTAACAGGCATGTGAGAAAAACTTTCAATACTCTAAAGAAAATCCTTAGCTAACGACTTTAAGCCATCCTAAAGTGAGCCTACAGAGACACTGCAGCTCTAGAGCTGTGGGGATGGGCAGGGATCCCTCTGCAGGCCTGTGCATGCCTCATCCATCTTCTGAGACGCTGCTTATCTGGATCCACATCTAACCCTGCAGCTGCTCCATGTTCTGCCAGTTGGTGACTACCATGTCAGTCAAAGAGCAACTCCACCCTGTGACTGAGAAGGTGCTTGGAGTGTGTGCCTCAGCAGCTGCAGCCTGTGACCTGGCAGCATCCAGGTGTGGTATCTGTGAGGTTGCAGTCATATCTGGTGTAAGGGCACCAGCTGCAGGGCACCAGTGCTTGTCTGCTGCTTCATTCCTGTGAAAACACACAGCTGATGCTGCATTCCCTGGGAAGAGGACACAGAGCACAGAGCCTGTCATTACTGTGTGTAAAGACACTTGAGAATTTAAGCTGCAGAGCCTCACATCCCTGGAAGTGTGAAACATTTGGGGAAAAGCTGATGTTGACTGTGCTCTTCACAAGGGAAAATACAGGTATCTTGGGGACAATTTTAGGCAAATGAGGAGAGGACAAAATGATAAAGTTTTCTGTCATAGGTAGAAAACTGGCTTCGCTTCGCAGAAATAACATATTCCCCAAAAAAAGCCAGGGAGGAGAATGATGTCTTCTTTAAGTTAGTCAGACAGACAGTCATTTTGTGTGTAGTCTGACCAGTTCTTCCTGTCAAATGGTATTCCCTTCCTCCCAATTAATTGAAAGGCTGAAATAACCCTCTTTAACTCTTTTCAACTTGAATAACAAGTATTTAGACTATTTTACTAGGATGGGTTGTTTATTTACATGTAGGTATAATGACTCTCGAATGTAGTCATAAATAATGTGCATATTTTCTGGTGTACTGAAAAAAAGGGGTTCTTATTTAAGTGATGGTAGTACTGAGGACTACAAAAATGGGTAACCTGATGTCTTTTGCCCTGACTAAAAAATATTCACTATCACTGTGCAGCTGTAGAGCCTAATAGTGATGGGACAGTAATAGTAGTTATGGGGAGAGTGACAGTAAGGAGAAGGAAAGATGATATTCCTGGTCAGGAAGTGTCCCTTATTCTGAGACCACTTTCTGATATCAGGGACTGGGTTGGCTTAGGGACTTTGAACTCCAGCAATACAGGACAGAAGACAAAGTGGATGAGTTGATGGATGTCTGGGCACTTAAGCTGACAACCTGCTGTTTTGTAAAAGCCGAAGCTTCCTCAAGGTGTGACTCAATGCAGCTGCTGAACTAGAATTATCAAATAGTCTGAAAATCACTAACCAAAGAATGATACCCCAGGAAGAAGTGCAACCAGGAGACCAGAAGAGTGGAGTATACTAACAGTGCCAGCAAACCACAAAAGACCTCAAAGCAGTGCAAACACTGGAGCAGATGTCTTCAGTAGTGACAGGTACTATTCGGAAAAGGGTTTCCTCTAAGAATTTATCACTGCTATGCCTATTTATTTTGCCTCAGGTTAAGGTCATTTAGTAATTTAATTGCTTTTCTCATTCAGATACTGAGAAGCTGAATGATGGTGGTATTC
>NW_005054305.1:10875175-10887005 GCF_000277835.1 Geospiza fortis
TTGGTCATGCTTCACCAGTGATCTCAGCCTTTCAAGGGCCCGCAAGGTTTGGTGCTGGGACAGTGAGGTTGATGAGTTCAAAAGGCATTAGCAGGCACCACATGTTCTGAATGGTCATGTTGCTGGGAACAGATTTATTTTATGCAGTGATGGTGAAACTCCTGGAGTCTAAAAGATCTCTGAAGAATCCACAGGGAGAAGATATTACTTCTAAACCTCATCTAGCCTGAGAACCCTGCTTCAGAATTTTTGTCTCAGTTACTACAGAGAAATTCAGTATGATGGATACCTGGGAGTGAAACATATCCCCTGTCTTCAGTCTGCTGATCAACAGCTGGGTTAGCAAAGTTTAAGCATGCAATAACTCCCATAGAAGTTCTATACTTGGATGAATTTCCACTGAGTCTGTTCAGATGGAAGCTGACAGCTTTTCTTCTGGTTGATGGGCAAAGAATCAGTTAATCATATTCTGAGAATGACTTTGTCACATTAACTGTGTCAACTGCTGTCATAGCATGACAGCTATGCTGTATTAACAAAAATGAAAATTAAAATGGTATAATTCCACATAATATTTTTCTAGATAGAGAAATGTGGTGCAGTTGAAACTTCAGCCCTTTTCATCTAGTTATTTGCAGAGATGAAAATGTAGAGAAATGTGAAGGTCCCACTGTAAAACCCATTTATACTGCAGGTCATGATTGAAAAACACTGGTTTATATGTACTAAGAGAGGCTTATGTGGCTTATCTGCTTCAACTGCTCTTGTGAGAGAAAATTGCCTATCATTTGTGCTGTTGCTGCCATTTTCTCCTGCTCAAGAAAAAAGCATTGCCTGAAGAAGGGCTTTAGAGTATTTTGCAGGGCATTAAGTCTAAAAGTTAAGTTGCAGATTCTCATAGGACTGTAGGAGTGGTATTCCTAATCTGGTATCCTGTAGTTTTATATGGATCGGAACTGTGATGAGCTCAGACCAGACTAACACACACAGATCTCACTGCAATTGGAGTGCAAGTCAGTGCACACATTTAACAGTGCAAATGTTTAAAAAGTAGGAAAATACAGGGTCTCTTGTAAGCAGCTACATGGGCTGGGGAAGACTGTTGAGAAACAGAGTATGTTGAGAGGCAAGAGGCAAAGGTCATGTATTTCCTAGCAGACGTGGATTAGCACTCATGATCTGTGCATAAGGAAATGCCATCTTTCTCCTTGAGGAAGCAGTACAGCACAGCACAGAGCTTTTAACTAATCTTTTAGCAGAACGATATGCTTTTGTGACAACTATTTAACCTTGAGAGATTTTGTTCCATGGTTTCAGCAAGGATTAGAGTAAATGATCAATTTAGGTAAAGTCACAATCTAATTAAACAAATTCAGTCCAAATCCCTGCTGGGCCAGTAAAGATTTGTCTGTCAAATACCTCTAAGCATTTTCATTTTCTATAGCAACAGTTAATTGGATATGCAACTGTCAGTTTAAATGCTTTAAATGAGGCTGATGGGATTAGTAATTGAATGCTGGGATTAATGATTTACAGCTGGTTTTGCTGCCCTGTTCCTTGCTTACAGCTCTGCTCGTGATCACTCCCTATCCTTCTCAGATGGACGGAACAGTGTACTAGTGTAACTGCAATATAGTTGTGATAGAATGAAATACAGGTAGGATACAGGTTTGATAAAGCCAGTGTCTTCCTGTTGACACAGAGAACAATTTTTAATATTGCATGGAGCAAAGAATTATGATCAAAATGCTAAAAGCAAGAAGTCTAAGCGCAGCTGCCTAATTTCCACAGCTAGCAGTTGGAACTGAAGGTCTCAGTCACTCTCCAATTAAAGTAGTCTTTTATGGTTTGAGTCAGAAAGCAAGCCTCAGTGTGGTGAAATTAAATCCAAGACTGTGAGTGGAGGCTGACAAAGGGATTTCTGCAAGAGGTAGTAGGATTTCAAAGGGGGTGGAAGAGATGAAGTCTGTGCACTGCCAAAGTGTCTGCTGTTGGAGAAAGACCTGACTGCAAAGTGCAGTCATGTAGAGGAGTCTCATTGGGAATGCTTGAATCTCTCATCTTGTTGGGAACTGAAGAGAAGGACGGAAGCATTATGACTCTGATAGGGAAGTGGTTACACTGTTCTCTGTGTGATTTTTAAGATCCCTCTTTGCTGCTTTAAAAGACCAGAAATACAGCGTGTTCCTTGGGGTGTCACAGCTTTCAGGACCAGCTAATCTGTTCCAGGAATTTCTTCATTCTCACAGCAACCCAGAGTCAGAAAACTTTACCATTTGTTTGCCTTTTAAACTGAAAATTCTAGCATGGTCTTGTTGGTATAAAAAGGAATTTTGTTTTTTGTGTCCAGCTGATCACTGTAGTTCTTGAGGAAGAAAGCTATAAGGAAAAATTTCTGAGACACTGTGATGTATCCATAAATTACAGAGCACTGTGATGTATGCATAAATTACAGAGCCAAATGAATTTGTCATTTTGCCTTACATGTAGGACTCCAAAACCACTCTTAATGTCAGAGAGACCTTTATACACCATAAACTGAAAATTTAGGTTCTTCTTAATTAAGTTCCCTTCAGAATTAAAATGAGTCAGTGCATATTTAGAGTCTCTGTTGAACACAGTAAAATAATACTTTTTTCAGTATATTAAATTAGAACATGTTTCTGTTCTAAAGATTCTATCTTGGGAAACATTATCTGAAACAGCTAACAACATTAGATGTTATAATTACTTGTATTTATGATATAGTTATAAACAATTATAAAGTAAATGATTATAACTATTTAGAAATAATTATAAAATAATGATTGTAATAATAACCTTGTAGTTATTTATATTTATTATATATCATACTATATTTTCATTTACCAGAAATAATCAAACAGGAAATTCAAAGTTATGCTGTGCATATTTCAGCTCATATTTCAGAATATGCCAAGTTCAGCTGAAATGTGGAAGTAGATTTATGGCCTTTGCTCATTATCCCAAGATTTAAGATTAGGTTTTCAGGCACAGCTTCAGCTGCAAGCAGTTTGGTATTCAGAAATCACTGTATTCATCAGCTTCTGTCTTTCTCCTGTATATGAACTCCATTTAGTTCAGGAAATACTTTTTTTGTTGTTGTTCCTTCCTGTAATTAGTTCCTATTTAAAAGCCCAACTCATCCTTGTCTAACCTCAATTAGACTATCTTTTTCCCCCTTTTGTTCCTTATGCAGAGGCATGAATCTCTTTGACTGGTCTGGACCCTTCCAGCAAACATTGTTCATATGAATTTTTTTTTTGTTATATATACCTAGTATTCAGACCAATGATTCTATTCTGGAACAATGATGAAAGCCAGAAAAAGAAAATATATAATCCTGTTTTTGGTCTCAGAATGACATTTCTTTCTTCAAAATACTCTTGCAATTAATTTTCTTTCTAGACATCAGGCTTTCCTCCTTTCTGCTTTTATTTATATAATGGAATGCAACTATTTCAATAATCTTCAGATGAAGTGATAGTTCTAGGAATGTATTGTAAGAGGAAAATTAATGGAGCCTTTCAGAACTTGAAATGAGAGGGAGATGCCTTTTTTCATCTCCCAGCTCAGTAGGTCCTATCTTCAACTTTATTTTGATTTGTGATTCAGGAAACCTTGATTGATTCACTGGCACATTTTGAGCTGATTTAACTTGAAATGTTAATTACTGGAAGTGTTAGAATACTTTAGAGTTAAAAAGGGCCTGAATGATGGTATAACTGAAAGTCATAAAATAAGAAATTCTATATGAACAGAAGAAATTAGATCTTATTCTAATTTCACATCTTTTAAATTGTAATTATTGAAGCAAGAAAAAGTGTGACTGGAGATATTTTCAGTTATAATGGAAGGAATGGGGACTATTCAGTTTTACTATTTCAGTCTGAGAATCAAAGTCACATCTGCCTTCCAGGTACATTGCCTCCTACCTGCTCAGCCTTGGAAGAGACTTTGCTTTGGATGGCCTTACTCCAGTTTTGGGTTGCATGCATATATCCCAGTTAGATGTTTGTACCAAGTGCTTTAGTTTTTCTATATAAATTCACAGAATCAATTAGGTTGGACAAGATCTCTGAGATCATTGAGTCCAACCTGTGACCCAACACCACCATGTCAGCTAGAGCATGGCACAGAGTGCCACATCCAGTCTTTCCTTAAACACCTCTGGGGAGGGTGACTCCCCACCTTCCTGGGCAGCCAATTCTAATATCTAAATGCTATTTCTGTAAAGAAATTCTTCCTAACATCCAACCTAAATCTCCCCTGGTGTACCTTAAGACCATGTTCTTGTGTCCTGTTGCTGGCTGCTTTGGAGAAGAAGCTGAACCCTATAACTCTCATTTTTGGGAGTTATAGATAGCAATAAAGTTTCCACTGAGACGCCTTTTCTCCAGGCTAAACACCCCCAGCTCCCTCAGATGCTCATCAGACTTGTACTCTGGACCCTTCACGAGCTTTGTTGCACTTCTCTGGATACACCCCAGCACCTCCAAGTCCTTCCTGACCTGAGAGGCTTACAGGACTCAAGGAGTAGCCTGACCATTGCCAAGTACAGAGGGACAATCACTGCCCTGGTCCTGCTGGCCACACTGTTGCTGATACAGACCAGGATGCCATTGACCTTCTTGGCCTCGTGGGCACACTGCTGGTTCATGTTCAGAAGCTGACAAACAGAGTTTCCAGGTCCTTTTCCACCAGGTCCCTGTCCAGCCACTCTGTCCCCAGCCTGTGGCACTGCAGGGTGTTGTGGCCAAAGCGCGGGACCCAGCACTTGGAATTGTTAAACCTCATATTGTTGGATTTTGCCCATCTATCCAGCCTGTCCAGGTCCCTCTGCAGAGGCCTCCCACCCTCCAGCAGATTGACACTTGCACCCGACTCGTTGTCCATGAATTTGCTGATTCAATCCCCTCATCCAGATCATCAGTGAAGATATTAAACAGGACTGGCCCCAGCACTGATCCCTGGGGGACACCACGAATGACCAGATGCCAACTGGATGCAGCACCACCACTCCCTGGGCCTGGCCAACCAGACAGTTCTTATCCAGTAAAGAGTGCACCTGTCCAAGATGTGGGCTGCCAGCTTTTGCAGGAGCTTTTGCATAGAAGATGATGCCAAAATGATTGTTCCTTTTATACTTATTGTTCATATATATTCATAGTTCTGTAGACTGTTATTATATAGTTATACAGTTACTTCAGTACTTTTCCTATTAGACAAAAAAAATCCTGAGGGCCTGTTCTATTCTCACTTCTTATGGGAATGAAGATCAGGAAACCTTCCCAAGACACTTTCCCATTAACAACTACCAAGGAAGGTGGCTTTAAAAGGGGTTGAACCAATAGGGGGAATTCCTAACCTGTGTTTCTAATGGAGGACTCTTGTCAATTATGCTAATTTGCTAAACTTATAAAACTCTACATGCCCTGTATCACGTGTGCATCTTTGGCGCATTTTTGGTGTGCATTTCAGTGTGTTGTGCACCTGGAGGGATCTTCATTAAAATCATAACCACATTTTATTACCTAACCTTGTTTGGCTCTTGATTTTAGGGCTCAAAAGGTGACAAAGATTGTGGCAAAGGTGTCATATTGATATAAATTTGAAAGTTTAGTTGATCAAACCACTTCATTCTTCAATATACATACTAGATCTCTTGATGTCTGGGAGTTTTATTCCTTTTTAAATTACCAAGTTTTTGTTAACTGTGAAGGATGGGTAAAAACAGCTGGTCAGCTGTTTGCATCAACAGATACATCAATGCTTGTTTTAGTTTGAAGGCCAGCAAGGGTCCTTTGGCTAAATTACAGGTGAGTAACTTTTTAGGGAAAAGAAGTGACTAAATGTTGAAGTGAAATATTAAGGACATCATTTATTTCTTCCTGGAGTGTATATTTAAATCAAACCTTTTGCTGATGGCTGCATCCCATGTGTGGGCTTGTGCTCCAGAGCAGCCCTTGTGCACACAGCCCAAGGTTCTTGTGGATGAAACCACTCAGATGATGCATTGTTCTCCAGCCACTATGGGCAGGTGCGAAGGAGGAAAGAATGGGAATACTTTTCCTGTGGCTGGTGGCATCTTGAAGAACTCTATGGTAAGGTGATAGGGAACACAACTGAATCCTGAAGAGACTGTGGAGCTTCTCCCGGCACCTGTATTTTCTGGATTTAAAAATTTTGTATTAGCAGTTCTGTACAGCAGGAAGAGGAAAATAGGTGCCCTGATTTTTATTGAAGGAAAATGAATGCCTTACACTTCAGTCAGCTTTCAGCAGGATTTTGACCGCTTCAGACCACCTATACCATCCTGTAAGGGCCAAGCCTAAAATCATCATAACTAATTGTATGTGATGAGGCCTTCAAGTGCATTTTGAAACATATCTTAATTTTTACAAGCAATGAGCACCTAGACAATCCCATTGCCTTGAAATTAAAGAAAAGTCAGACTATTAATTTTCCCTTTTTGTAAATAGCTAGTACTGTGCAAAACTGAGATACAGATATTGAAAGCAGTCATGGAAGGTTTTAGGCAGTGCCATGGTCAAGGTGATTTTCATCATGTTAGTTTAGGTGGGAAGTGACCAGTAACTAATAGTAGTAGGTGAGGGAAAACTGCTCACAGACTAGGAATAGAGAGGGACAGTCAGAATTATGGAAGGAGTTGTACACTGGGATGGGATCTGGCCTTTGATGTAAGTGCTACCTGTGTAAATTGCAAAGGAACTACAGTGCTAGTGTTGGCTTTTCTGTTTGTTCTCAGATATACTGCCTTTGTTTGAAACCGAGAAGTCTGACCAGCACTTTCCTATATTTCAGTTGTGCCAAAGTGATTTATAGCAGCTGAGGAATCAAACACAAAACTATTCCATGGAAAAATATTTGTCAGATGCCCTGCAAAATCAAGTATTTCTGCGCAATTTTAAGTCATGTTTATTTTGCACAAACTATCATACCACTTTTTAAATTAGTGTTTATTATTTTAAAGGCCAAGTATACAATCCTATAGTGAATGTATATCAAAGATGTAACTAATCAAAAATATAACTGTGTTGTACACTGGAGAAATTATTTTAGTGCCTAAAGTCAAATACACTTGTGATTTTTTCTTTTTTTAATGTCAGTTGTTTAACACTGTGAATTATAAATTTAGGCTTTAAATATTTATTCTGTTAACTGATTAAAATTATTTGTTATTTTAGTGTTCTAAGAAACAGAAAACTAAAGACAAAAGTATATTTAAACTGTTGTGTGTGCACTACAAATTCTGTAATCATGGAAAAAAATGTTGGCATTGCTCTGATGGCTTAAATAAAAATTGGGATGATATTTGCTTAAATGACAAAGAAAAAATAACACTTCAGAATTTTTGCAGTTAGGATGAAGAATTTATTGTATGTATAGTTAAGCAACTCTACTGTAGATGTAGTTCCTCTTTAAAGAAAACGAATACAGTAATCAAAATAGTTCTAGCATGGAAATTACAATACAGACTGAAACTTGACTAAACCAGAAAGTTGTTACTTGACTTGAAAGAACACAGAACCTGAAACAACAAATCGCAGTTTGCATCATTAACCAAGGACAGTAAAAAACTGTACAGTACAAGCAACACGTTACAATAAGTTATGACAAATAAGGCAGTCTTTCTCATTTAGGACAAAAGGGATAAAGGGAAAGGTATTAAAATCTCATAAAACCACCATATCTCTTTTCCATCTCTGGGACTTCTTTGGAATAAGTTTCCCCATCTTCTTCTGAAGGGAGAATCGAGTCGGCAAAGCGCTTAAGGAACCCACCATATCGTTTCTGGTAATCCAGCCACCACTCTGGCCTGCCCACTCTTCTCATGAAGCCACCGTATCTCTTTTGCAGCTCCTTGGCCTCGTCTTCCAATTCAGGGCTGCGCTTTGTGCTTCTCATGAAGCCTCCGTATCTTTTGCTGACATCGCCGTCATTTTCATTTACCTCTCGATAGTGCGCCGCTTCGGGGTTATCCCCTGTTCCCAGAAGCTCCTTCAGCAGGTCAGAGGAGTTGGCAAGGGCATCGTCATCCGAGTCTTTCTTCATGAACCCTCCATACCTCTTAGCCAGGATTTCTCCTCCATTAGCTTCATCCTCTGGCTCTGCCCGATAGAGCTCATCCATTTTCTTCATGAAACCCCCGTATCTTTTCATGAAGCCTCCGTACTTCTTCGCAAGCAAATGGTTCTCGTCCAGCTCTTTCTTGTCTCCTGGAGCAATGTTGCCATCCTCAGAAAGATCCAGCTTTGCCAGTTGCAAGAGCTCCTTGCAGGTCTCCCAGGCTTTGGCAGAAGGCAGTTTTCCTTCGCATTCTAGTGTACATGCCTGAAAAATGGATGTGGTTTGCTGAGAATTATTTGATAGCAACTATCACCTCGCTACGACCTTATCTTAGATTTACTTGTTTATAAAAGAGCATGAGTGAGCCTCTCTTTGTGAGTGGCTTGGAAGAAATGCTCTTTGAGAACAGGTATTTTGGTACCTGTCTCTTTTGAAGTTCTTCATATCCCTCTCTGAAGGACAAGGTAGTCTCCACTACAAGAGACAGACTACCAGGTAATAGGAATTGTGGGTCCTCTAGGCCAAGGTTGCCACTAGGCTTCTGTTTCAAAGGAACCCAGAAGTACAGTTCCTGTATCTCCCTTACACTGGTGTGAGTTACGATTTATTTTTTAAAATTTACTACTGGGAAGCTAAAAACCAATTGTGGTTTGCTTCATAATGGAAGTGTAGAAACATATTCAATCTTCATAATTAAAAGTATCATTCAGAAACTTTAGAAAAGCTGCACAGCATGGTCATTGCAAAGAAGCCAGCTGTGCTGCACTGTTCAGTATCTTCAATACACTGCATAGCTTTAAAGGCTGTGTGCTGCCATTTGTTTCTTATTGTGGAACAGATCATTCCAAGAAAAAAAATCCTAAGCTGTAGGATTGTTGTATGATTGTTTCGGACTGTATTGAAAAATTGTCAGGCTACAACATGAAAAAAGCTTTCAGTACCTTATGCATATCTCATAACCTGTCTTGTGATGATAATAACATGGATATTAGCTACTATTATCTCTCTTGTGTCAGGGGAAATTTACTTCTTGTGCAGCCATACCCTTCAGTTGTAAAGTAAGGCGATTCCAGTGTTTTGTCTTCTTGCCTGTGCTTTTCATTCCACAACAGGTAAAGAAAAATCATCAATATTTTCAATAAGAGAAACACTCATTCCGACTATAGATTATGTGTTCTAAGGATCCTAACATGCTTTAAAATATGAAATTAAACTCCAGCACAGCTCTGTCTGATAGCTTATTGTCCACTGCACAGTCTGTCTCTTCAGCCTCACTTTAAGAAATTTAAATATGACTTTTTTGGTTTGATCACAAGAAAATTAAAGGGATTTATATATTTTGTAATACAATAATTTAACTGCCACTACATGCTTATTACTATATATTATAGTCATGTTTTAAAGAAAGTAAGATTTCAGCTTCAGTCTGACTTTGGAATTGCTCTAAATCAAAGGAAGAGTAGGTCTCTCCCTTTCTCAGTTAGTTTTAATAACCTCCTACTGTCAGATGAACATACTTCATAAGTGTGAGTGACCAGGTACAGTGTGAAATGTCTGAGATCTAACAAATACAATGTAATAAATTCAGTTATTATGTTACTAGATAGTAATACTTAGAAACAATAGTTTCCAAGAATTGTTCATACATGTTTGACAAATACAAGGTATGCTACATTGCTTCTTTACCTCTTTAGTTAATAAACGTTCTTGCAGAACAGAACTTTGATTCTTTTTTTAATGACTACTGAAGGTGTGCAAGAGAGACTGTCAAAATAGACATGCAGAATATATACTCTGAAAAGCTCTCCCTCCATAAGGGCAAACTACCACTTTTTTTTTTACCCTAGTTGACATTAAAACTAAAGTTTGGTTGAAAGCTAATGTAAGCAGAGAGAGAAAAAAAAGGAAAAAAGAAAAAAGTAGAGGGAACTGTTTGGCCAGCTGTCCAAATAATATTGCCCTTTTGAGCCTGCTATGGTTAAGAGCTTTTGAGCTTTTGGAGTAAGTAGAAGTACTCAGTGGTTCCTAATTCTGTGCAAGGCTAGAGAGCCGAGTCCTTCATTCTGCATGATCCCAAGTAGCCAGTGACATGAGAGGAACAAATTTTTAAGATCATTTAGATGAGCCGAGAGCCTGATGCCTCAATGTGTGTGTGTGTTTGAGGTCAGGAATGACCGATGCCACTGGCAAAGTACTTGGCAGCCAGAGTTCCCACCTTCTTCAGGAAGGGATGAGGGACCCCAGACTTTCACTGGCCCCCGATCTTTAAATTTCAAGTTGAATTGCCTCTATGACTATTCTTTAAAATTACTTCAACATCATAGAAATTACAGATAACCCCCACCCCCCAGTCCCCCTCATTCTGGTCTTAGCACGATTTGTCTAAGAAGCCAGCATCTTCCACAGGCATACTCCTAACGCTCTGCAGCACCGTGCGGAGAGGAGAAACAGCGAAGGTACTGCTACTCAAATAGGCTTTAAACACACTTTTTTTTTTTTTTTAAGTGAGATTTCAGGCAGATGTTTTCAGCTCGGCAGCCGTCCTGCCCGGAGAGAGCTCATCTTACCATGGAGTCATTGGACAAAGGTCGGGACCGGGTCGGGACCCTCCCTCCCGTTCTGCTCGGTTTCCCCCCGTCCTGTCGGTGCTGGAATGCCCCGGAGGGGCAGCGACCCCTCCTTCCCTTGCAGAGATGCCCTCTCCGGTCGGATTTCCCTTCCTCCTTACGTTTTCATGCGGCCTTTTCCTGTCTCTCCGCGGGGCTGCTCGGCGGTGTCGCTTGTCCCGTCCCCGAAGGCCGTCGCTCGCCGTCGGGCAGCGGCAGGGACGGGCGGGCTGGGGGGCTCCTCGGGGCGCTCTGGGTTTGTATCAGCGCTCTCCGCTCGCTCCTCGCCCTCTGCCCAGCGCCCCTAAACCCTCTTCTCCCTCTCTCCCCTCTTCAGAAAAAGGGTCTTCCAAGCGACCCCAGCCACTTCCCCCACTATTTATTTTTCTTATTTCGCTGTTTTTCCCCCTCTCCCCCTTTCCCCCCTCCAAAGTTAGCGGGGAAGCGGTCCGGCCGCGGGGATTCGGGGCTCTGGGGCGCTCCTGGCCCCGGTGCCGCTTACCAGGGGGTGGATGCCGGCGCGGGGTCCCAGGTGGTAGGCGCAGGCGGCGCAGTCGCGGCCGCAGTCGGCCCGGGCCCTCGGGAGCAGGCAGGTGCTCAGGGCCAGCAGCGAGCAGCCGAGTCTCAGGAGCAACGCCATGGGGCTGCGAGAAGGACAGGTCAGCCGGCAGCCGCCTCCTCCCGCTCCCACCCCCGGCACGGCCGCCCCCCAGCCTCGGACAAGGAAAAGGCGGCGTGAAAGGGTTCAAACCAACTCCGCTAAACTCACGCTTATTAGAGCCGGGGGGATGGCGCTTGCGAGGTAAGCGGGAGCTTTAACCAAGCGGGCGCTTGGCAGCTGCAAGGCAACTGACCTGCGTTCGGATCGGGAGCGGACTCGGAGGATGAAGCGCCCAGAGGATCCCGTTTGGTGACAGTGTTCGTCCCCAAACACTTTATTTCTCCCTGCCTGCAAAAGCCGGCACCACAGCGGGAGGAGAAGGGACGCACCGCGGAGCGGCACGGACGGGATCCCGGCCCCTCCCGGGATGGGTTTCCCACCGGGACGCCCCGAGCAGCCTCCCCGACACCGGCACCAGCCCCGGCCCTCCCCCGGCCCCGGCCGCGGGCACAGC
>NW_005054305.1:10887470-10891140 GCF_000277835.1 Geospiza fortis
CCCCTCGGAGGTAACCCCACTCCCCGGGGCAGCGGAGGCAGGCTCCCGAAAGAGCCTCGCACAACGCGGAGAGTGGGACTGCGTTTGGGAATTTTTAGTATGGGGTTGTTTTCTGTTGGGTTTTTTGTTTGGTTGTTTTTTGGGATTTTTTGTTTGTTTATTTTTAATTCTTTTTTTCCTTCTCTGTTTCCTCCCTCTCTGCTACTCCGCCAAACCCCCAAGCTGCTGGTGCTGAGAGTTCTTGCTGCATGTCTTCTGCCTCTCTCCCTGAGCCTCAGGTGTAAAACAGTTTGCAGAATTTATTAGACCAAGGAAGAGGACAAGGGTTGTAATTTGAAACTATTGGAATTCACTAGTGTGGGTAGTTTTGCATTGCTGTCACAATTTTAGTGCTCAGGAAAACACAAATAGGAATGAACCAGAGAGAAGCAAACCTCCAAGCCCTTCTACAAGGTTCTCAAGCACAGCAGCTAGGGCTGCTCACTGTTGTGCTCTGACTGACATCTTGGGGAACAGGCATAAAGCAATGACACTGATCCCTGACATCTCTTGTTTGTAGAGGGCTCTGCACCAGCCATGCTCAGCTGCATTTCTTTGACTATCAGATGCTAACTTCTACTTCCAGCCCCAAATTATTTCTAGTTGGTCTATATTAACTTGATTTTCTTCCAGCATGGTTCTTCAGTTAAAAGAGCATTTCCCCTCATGCTAGTGTGTTTCTGGAGTGGGATTATTCTCTATAGTCCTCATTTTGCTGAAGTGAACAAGCTGTGCTCTTCATCAGTCTGTCCTAAGATGTCATGTGAATGTTCTGCTCTGCATTTGCTTTGGTTGGAGTTCATAATTTCTGTGCATGAGTGATGGGAACAGAACACAGTATGTCAGTTGAAATTTCATTAGGACAATAATGTGTAATTATGTTCCCTGGAGGAAGAAGACACCTCAATTTATACCTCCCCAGGTCTCATTTGCCTTTCCTGATGCTGCAGTACGTTGATGTCACACGCTCACTGAGATACAGCCAGATCTTTATCCTTTAGAAGTAAGAGGAAATCCAGTACTATTACTGTATGGAAACCGTGATTTTTTGCCACCTTGTCTTACATTGACTATCAGACTCAGGTTAAGGATGCTCAAATGAATGTGTGGATTTTCAGAAATACATCTGTTCAAGCCAAAGGCATTGTTCTTGCCTATAATCAGTGTACGTGAGAAGAGAATCAGGCTCTCTGTTTACGCAGTAGTATCAGCCAACTTTGTAAGTGAACCCTCAAGAGAAGAGGTAGACATTTTAAAAATCATCCCAGTGGGTATATTTGTGTTAGCATGTGAGGGATCTACATTTGGAACAATGAGCAAATTGCTATGCCACTGAATCAGCAGGATTGCTTTCAAGTTTGTTCCTGAGTTGGTTAGGGAAGCACTGACTAACTCCAGAAGTGACACATTTGATGTCTCCTTTGGTGTAAAGTTGCTCAGTACAAGCAGAGCTTTCTGTGATGGACATCAGCAGAGTAGTCCTTAGGGTCACTTACTGACTCTCAGCTCTGCCGTCATTTATTGGCTTGCACTCTGATAGTCAGCATGGTGTGACAGGACAGACAGCCCAGTAGTGCCATGACTGTGCCTGCAGCAGTGTACACACCGTGTCCCTGGGCTGAGAGGCTGCTGCTTTCATCATTCTGCACAAGAGCATCTGTGCTCAGCCAGCTCACTCAGCCCCTCAGCCTGCCACAGCCTTCACTACTCTGTTTGATGTCACTCATTGTGCTTAATCTGTTCATGATGAAAACCAGCCAGTGTTAGAATCTCACAGTGTGCAGAGGTGCAGATAATCCCTGTGGGTAAAATACAGATTACAACAAGAAAAGATAAAGGATGAAGTAAGAGTAAAGCATATAAAAGGACCAAATAAAAGGCTTCTTGTAAATTCTGTGTAGAAGTGAACTAGTGAAGAGGGTTATTTTACTGTGCCTAAGCCTTTTGCCTGATGGTGGGAAACAGGGAAAAGATGGGAAGAGATCTAGTGTGAAATGCACATCTGCAAAGATATTTTCAGCAAGTGAGAGAGAGAGCAGAGGTGTCTGTGTATAGCCAGCACTGGGCAGAAGAAATCCAGCTGTAGCTGTTGCAAGTACTATAGATATCCCTGACTCTTTGGTTCATCTGTTTCTTCCTATCTGTCATTTGCATCTTTACCTGGTTCCTCTCTGCCACTGGTCCTCATCCTACATCCTTAAGGAGGTTGTAAAGGGGTCCCCAAGGCCTGGCAGAGTTGAGAGTGGGAAGAAAAGAAGCTGGACTCTTGCTTTACCCTTTCCTACAGAACCTGCTACACAGAGTCATTTCCTTCCTCCTGAAAGATTGTAATATTCACTGAGGATGTGATACAAGAAAGGAGTGATGTAGAAGATATTTCTTGAAGAGCTCAATTTTCCCAGTGTCAGCAGATGAAAGCTCTATAATTCCCTCTCTGAGTTCAGTTTTGTACTGGGAAGGTATTCTTTGCACAGAGAGGATGGAACAAAGAGAGAATTTAGCAAATTTTGCCAAAATACTACAGAGCAAAAACTACATAAGGAAAATTACTCACTGTAGGCACGGAGGGTAATATTTCCTCTGCAATGGTGAACTGACAAAAAAATAGGGAGGCAGAAAGAGAAAGAGAACACTTCACAGCAGTAAAGACAATAGCTTGTTGTTCGCTGCTAATGTTATAATAAAAATGTCCTGGTATTGATAAAAACTGTAGCATTTGTAGCATAATCCAGAATTACCACAGACATCAACTGGTTTTTATCTGCCATCAAAATATACCAGCCAAAAGAAAACTGTTTTTACAACAGAGGTGCTTGCAGTGCCAAGGGCCCCATTGCCCTATGCTTTGTCTAACTCCCAAACTTAAGGTAGAACAAGGTGAAGCCAAGATGAAATTGTCTTCATTTTACTGATCAAGAACACAATCTGAGTGAATTTCTGAACTGTAACAAAAAATGAGCAGCTGAGTTAGAAATGGAATCTCTCTTAGAATTCACATTGGTATCTTTTCTGCAGGACAAGCTCGCCTTTCCAAACTATAATAATCATCATGCTAATCAAGCTGCTACAACGTCATTAAATGAAGCTGAATTAATATAAATATGAAATAAACATGCTTTTAGCACCTCAAGCAACCCTCCTCACAACACAGAACCTTTTTGGTAGAACTGAAGAGTAGGGAATGTAGGAGCAGCATGTTGATTATTTTCTTCAGCTCAGTGTAAAAGGTCACAGTATTTCTTAAGATCAAACAGTCGGGTTCCATTTAGCTCAGCCTAAATGGGCTTAATTTTTAATGGGAAAATACATAACTGGTATCAGAGCCAAGAAAGACATTGCAGGTTAACTCTCTTATACCAAATATAATCAAAATATTAATAATCTGTATATACAAGACATGCATTGTTACTTTTTAAATACCTTTCTTAAACTATGTCTAATGTAAGCAGAGAGGAGCTGTAATGAAGAGAGGTAGTCAATTACAGCTGGTATGCATTGCCTAAAATGTACCTTTGCAGGACAGAAATGTTCCAGTGCTTCCCAGATATCTGTATATTCCTTAATAAATGTCTAGGTGTATCATTTAAGATATAAAAAAATAAGAAAGATTTCAATCATGCAGACATTCCTG
>NW_005054305.1:10891150-10911680 GCF_000277835.1 Geospiza fortis
TTCCTGCTCAGAGGTGCTGAAGGCAATCTTGTATGAAGAGCTAGAATGCTAAACTTTGGGTCTCAGATGAAGCTGGCTCTTATTAATATTTTTGCCTTTGAACAATTTACTCCTCTTTTAGAAGGCAAAGCTGTGAACAGATCTAGTGGCAATAAGGTGATATTTTCACGGGAAGAGCACTGACAGCTACTGTCCCCGCCTGGTGGTTGATGCCATGTAGCTTTGTGAGGGGAGAGGAGGCTTCACGCTACTTTATCTGAGTGAAATAAAGAGTGTGACATGCATTCAGAATAAGCATACAGCAAATGCAATTATTAGTGCATTTATTTACCTGGAATTGTATCAGACAAAGGAACAATGAAGCAAAGAATTTTATAATGTTCTATAAAAATACATGGAGATTCACTTTATTACATTCTCCTCTGTTTCTCAGAGACTGATGAAGATTTCTGAGATCAGTCCTGAACTGCAGTAAATAGAATGTGCTGTAGAGTGAATAGAATAAGCTGTAAAAAAACTCCCCTAAATGTATTTGTTATAAAAGCATTGTTTTTCTCATTTCCACAGAGGCCATGGGAGAGATATTTCCAATAAAATAAGAAGAAAACTGGGTTCTGGGTAGCAGAATAAATTGTGATGGAATCCAGACACAGTGATTATTACTTAAGACAATAACTGCTCCACGTAAGTGGAGCGATTTATCCTAATTTTTTCAATTAAGAAAATTCATCCATGAATTACAAAAGAAGTATTAAACTCCATCTATGGAAAGGATTTCAGTGTCTAATGCATATGTGGAAGGATTAGGTGAAAATTGTAAATGAGAGATTTTGATCACTTCACTCATACTAAGAAAAGCAAACAATCAGAATCTAAATAATGTATTTGGAGTGTGAGTTTCAATTATTTTCTCATTATTCACGTTGAGGCAGCAGAATTTTGGAGCTTTTTCTCCAGTTCCAGCCTTGCATTTTCACTGCTAGTATTTTATTGCCCAGCTGGGGAGTGCTGTGCTCACACTTTAGCACAACATGCAAAACAAGTTGTTTTTGCAGGATGGGGCTGTGAGGAGAGCCTGGTGTGGTACATGCAGGCAGGGTAAGGGCTGGCTGGGTTCCTCCTCGTGGGGCACAGCATGGTGCTGCAGGGCAGGCAGAGGTGACTTGAAAATCCCTTATTTTGGGTGCTTCAGAAATGAAGCTTAAGGCATTTGCTGTGATTTCCAGCAGCACAACACTTGTGTGTTTTCCAGATGATCACTGAGCTCCCTCCTTCCCACCCCCCCAGGGCCTGAGCACCAACTCTCTCCTGCCGTCCCTGGGCCATGTAGGGAGCAGCAAAGGGCTGTGTTTACTCTTCCTCTTCTGCTGGAGGGATCCCCCAGGAGTGATGGGCATAGCAATAAGGGACACACTTCATTTTGTTACACCTCTGCTGGAAATTCCCTTGCTCATGCTGGGGTCTGTGCAAGCAGCATCGAGCCTCTTGTGCTCTAACAACATACCTTGGTCTAACACTAGGCTAAATTCCTCAGCTGCAAAAGCAACATTTTACTCATTGAAGGTAGAGTCCACTCCAGATTAGCTACTGTCACAGTTGCAATCCCTGTGGAAATACAAATATTAAGTGGATGATGTTCATGCAAAAAAAATGGAGTGGGAAAGGTACACAAGCACAGGGTTCTCACAAGTACCATATCAAAGGTCCATCATTTTTCTTTCAGGATAAATGATCTTCAGCTGTTTTCATTGAATTGGGTCCCCAGCTGAGTTCCAGAAACTGTTTTCCATAGGGAAGGAAAGGTTCAATTTATCAAGTAACCTAGCTAGGAAGTGGAAGAAGATGTTGACAGAAAAAGAATCATAAGAGCATTTAAAAATGAAATAAGAAACATTATCATCACATTCCCTCATTTTACACATATTTGACCTGTTCTACTGGCCATTGTTTGTACCTCTTTGTGCTTTGCATTTGTATTAAAAAACCTGGAGATTGAACTCTGACCTTTCCCTTCACAGATTATTTTCCTTTCCTTACAAGCTGCTTGCTTTATACTTGAAAGTCATTTCATTTCTCCTGCTGCATAATTGAACACTTCAAAAAGTAAAAAGTGATCTCAGCCAGCTGAGTCCATATTGCTTTTTCTGTGGTAAAGTGGTGAAAATATTTCATGAAGGTTGAAGCATTGAATTTGACTGGGGTCTAGGTTTGATCTGGAGATTGAAGAATTTAAGGAGAAGTTGGGAGATCCCAAATGGCTTTGGAAGCAGAAGAGTTACCATGTTGAGTGAAAATGGAGGTGCAGGGACAGTGCACAAGAAAGGAAAACCACAGGTGTGATGTTTTGATTATTTTGAGATGACATAAATATATTGGATAAGATTGCCTTGTGATTGACTCCTTTCCAAAGTTGCCAAGGGGCATCTTGCAGTTTGATTGTCACATGTCCCTGTTATTATGATATCTAGTTTTTCATTTGTCAGTTTGAAAGCCTGAAAAATTAGGGTGGCAACCGCTGCTAAAGTGGGGGTACGATACAAGGATATTTTTAATATAAACATGCTCACAATGACATTTCCACACAGCTAACCAGCACTGTCTATCTTGGCAAAAGCTTTCTGTGCCACCTCAAAGTGCTGAATTCACTTCTTCCTTCTAATGTAAAGTAACTGCTACCAATTAGGACCTGATAGTGACTAGCTTGGCAGCATTTTGCTAGGCAAAGCCATTGGTGCCATTTCAGTGCAGAAGCATATAGAATTACCTGAAAGTGGAGCGGGTTCCTGACAGGGGAACAGATTTTATCACTGACAGAAAATGCAGGCCACTTGCCTTCTAAACATGTGTGAGATGTCAAATTTTTTTCTCCATGGTAGATTTCTGGTTTTTTTAGGAGAATGATGGAGCCTCTGACAGCACTCAGAAGCTGAGCCTCTGGTTCTTCTGTTCAGACCCTAAATGAACTCAGAACAGAGTTGCAGATGGGATGCCCAACATGACTTGCATGCATGCAAGCCTAGTGAAAGGCCTGGTGAAGTAAAATAACTATAAATCAGCAAACCATAATTATGAATCAGTAAAATGTAACAAAGGTAGAGCTCATGAGGAAGAATGTCAGAGAAAAGGCTTCATTTATGTAATTTCCAAGTCTTTCAAAATGTAATTTTTGTGTGGGTCTGCTAGACACATACAGTTCCAGTGACTTCTGCTTTATCTTGTCTGCTGTTTCCTTTAGTCTTTTGGATGTCTGATGACCTCCAGGTTCTCTATGTCCCAGGTGGAGCTCCCTGTCTCCAGGGAGTGTGGTGTGGTGTGCCATGACCAAATGAAAATCTCCTCCAAACACTTCTCATTAAAAATATAGCTGTAGCAATAGAAAAAAGAGATGAGAGAAATTCTAAGGCTCATAATATTTTCAAATTTTGCCAATTATTTAATCTTATTATGAAAATCTTCCACACATTATGAGGTTTAGTCTGATATCTGTATTTGTGTTACCCTTTTCATGGGCTGTTGAAAGGTGCTTTGGAGGAAAGAAGCAATTCTATAGTCTAAATGTGCACTTGAGACCAAGAAAATAATTACCAATCCCTTTTAATAAAAATGTGCTCTGCGTGGAGATTACCAAAGTTTGAAATCCAAGGTTGGTGTTTTGAGCCTGGCTTGGCTGTTTAACTGTGATGAACTACACTTATTTCTGAGTCTCACTGTTTTGAGTTCAAATCACATCTTCCTTTCTCCCACATGCTACCTGCCTGCTCTGCTAGGATTTACAGGAGTGTGCACTTTCCTTTTTACACCTGCAAAGCTTTTCATCAAAAATTTAGCCAACAAAATTCTAATTGAAAACTTATGATTTAGGGACCCTTTATAGGCTATTATGGTCATTATGTTAATAAGGAAAAAAATGAAAGCAAAAGGCAGGGCAATTCAGTGTTAATTTATTTGACATCTGTGTCTTAGGTGTGATTTATGAGAATATTTCATAGTACAATACAGTAATCTTATTGCATATCTTCAAAGTAAGAAACTGTAATCTGAGGCATTCCAAATACTATACAAAATGGGTTGAGAAGACTGAAGAGGGAAGTAAGTTTTAATTCTTTAAAGGGTAAGTACATTTTAAATTAATCAGATATGGATTAATTAGTTTTTGTTTATGGTAATAAAATGCTGAATTAAATTTAAGTAATATGGAGTGATATGAAGTTCAAAGAAAGGTGGTGACTTTACCTCTCAGTAATGTTTTCAGTAGAGTTTAATTAAATTATAAATTGGAATTTCTTACAAGGTTACCACTATGAATGTGCAGAATCCAATAATGTCCATGATGCACACACAGAAGAGAGTAACACACATATTTTTACAGGATGAGAATATTCCTGTAAACATTTTCATCTGAAAGAAAACTGTAATCAAACTGAATCTGGTATTTTCTAAAGCATTTTGCAAATGCTTTAGACAATTAATGTCATTCTGTAAAACTCCGCATTTAATTTTTGCAGAGGTTTATGGCTATTTTCTATGGGGCTGTATGATATTTAGTTCCAGGAGGCAGATAAAAACAGAGGTTTGGTTTTAATCATGTACTCCTTCCTTGATCTCGTGCAAAGAAACTCTTCACTTTGTTGGAGTTGTGATTAATGTCTTTTGTGCAGTTACCTGAGTTACAAATCAGAACGTGAGGAAGCTGTGGGGGAATAGTGTCTGAAGAGCTGTGATCTAAGTATTAAATAACTGCTACTTTTATGGATCATTGCTTCTCAAACATCATATTACAATAGATGGAAATTACAGTACTGAAAAGAAACTCATGGAAATACTACTCCTGCTATATTTACTCTCCAGGTAAATATTACTCTCGCTCCTTTTTGTTCTGGGTTTTTTTTTTTGTTTTTTTTTTTTTTTTTTGAGTGTAAGGGGAAGGGTTACAGGTAATCTACTGGCTATCTTGAGTGGACCCCAAATATCAGCATTTAACTCACTCTTTAATAAAATAATCCATGAAACAATGAGAGATTTTCAGTACTCCACCCTTCCCTGCCTGTTCATACCAATCTTGGCTAATCTTACTTAATCTCTACCTAACAATTAAGATCTGTTGTCTCAGTCCCATGAGGAATCTTTCATGGCTGAGGAGTACAAAGTGTCACCCTTTAGAAATTATTGCCAATATCTTGGCTGGTCCAAATTCATGTAGCTACTGTGATGCCATATTTTGTATTCTTGATGAAGTTCAAACCTACTTTTTCTTGTCTATGTGTCATGTACTCATGTTAATATTTTTCCAGTCTGCCAGTTTTTATGGCACTGATCTTTTTACTTGTTATGCATCATTTGATTTAATTCCATTGCAGACAATGATTTATAACTGCTTTATTATAAAGAAAAAAACACCAGAAAAGAAGAAGAGGGATGTGGGATGGTGAGCACTGACATTAAACTGAGCTAACATCTGATGTACTTTTCAGGAAAACCTTTTAAGATAATGATTTTTCCCCCAAATTAAACTGCATATGAGGTAAGTAGAGGCACCCCTATGGCTTGATTTAGTTTCATCCAGTTGATTTAATTATGCAGTGGGGGACAATTTATCAGTGCAGTATTGATGTTTAGGAAAGGTCACTTTGATTCTTATTTTGATGCTTTGATGCGCAGTTTATTTCAACAAGAGTGTACCTATAAACCCATAAATATAGGTAAAAGAATGTACCCATAAACCCAAAACATCGAAGAGAAGTCTTGAAAAACTTAATTCTGTTACTATTGGCAATGCAAACCTAACAGAATAAAAAAAATATTTATTTTAAAATTCGGTACAATTTTGATAATTTTTTTAAAATCTGTACCCTTCCCATCCAAGAATCTAAAGCCTTTGATTTAGTCAGTCTCCTTCTTGCAATGGCATTACTCTCTATGTGGTTTAGGGATGAATGGAATTCCTATTGATGCCATGAACCTGAATTGCTTCCTCCTGAATCAACTATTTAGAATTGTCTTCATATAGCATTAATTTCTTCTGTGTGCTCCTATATGCTTTGAACTTTTCTGATGTTACTTTGTCAATTTTCTCTAATGTCCTTAAAATATGGGGGAGGTGAAGCCTTTACCTGAAGAGTGACTACAGATTACTAAACCTTTCAAGAGTGACATTTGCAAAAATTTGACATTTTTTGGTTATCTCAGGTTTGTGCCTTCATGAGTAGTGAGAAGATCAGAACTTTGTGATTCCTATTTCTGTATCCTCTTGGATGACATTTCCCATTTAACATTCACATTGCTGCATCTCAGACAGCATAATAGAATAGACAATGATTTCCTTTGCTGACAGAACCCAGTTTATGTGGCCACATTTCTAAGTGTTGATGTGCATAGATTTCAAGGACTTGTATTGTATTGTACACAAAATACATGTGCTACGGATTCTGCTGAATTTTAATTCAGCTAAATTGCAGTTGCATATTTATTATAAATATATATAAACAAGCAAAGCAATTCTTCATATTCAAATAGGTACTTACGTTTATTTTAAAGTCATCTATAGCCCTCAGCTGCTTGAGTTTCACTCTGTCACGCTCCAGCTTTACTGCTTCTCTTACAGATGATTCCTTGTGCTTTGTGTTGATAGGGAAAAAACTTATTTCAATTTCTTGAAGTTTCAAAAGCAATTGTGTAAACAAGTTTCAAAAATGTAGGTAATGGCAGATAATGATCAGAGAATGTTAACTGTCTGTCACTGGAATTGTTTATGAATAAAAGAGAGCTATGTTTAAGAAAATGTTGGTAGCATCATGGATATAAAATTTTGTTTCCATTGATTAGACAATGATGTCTTTTACTACTCAGGCACAGGAGACAGAAAATATAAACTTTTCATAACACAATTTTTAAACTTTTCCATTTTAGCAGAAGCAGCAGAGAGGCAGCAGGATGCGAAACAAATGAAGCAAAAAATAAATATATGTGATTACAGATTTCAGTTATAATAGTTAGACCTTTGCCTAATGTGTTTACATTTGTCAAATCCAAGACAAACTCTGTAAAGTCTGATAAATAATTTGAAGCTGTAGTTTGCAAGGCTCAGTCGGGCTAAGGTTTTCTGGGCAGTAAATTATTTCTCATCCATCACTCTCTGCATCTTGGTTTATTGCAAGACAGATATGATAAGGTAGCATTACTTGCACAAGGGATAGCTTTCCTCCATTTCAGACTGCACATCACAGCCTGTTGTATGTACTCCTTAAACTGGAAAGCAAATTTTGTATAGTAAATTGGTCAATATGGAAACAAACTTTGGGAAGTAACCTAGATTTATGCAGTGCATTATTTTGCTAAGTCTTGCCTAACAATAAAAATCTCATAGAAATATGTTGATTATTCTTATTTTAAAGTTGAGTTTCAAGGTATAAAATCTATGTTTATTCATTATGTGTGGGTCTTCAAATGAAATGCAGTCCTGGAAGTCTGCAACATAGCATTGCCTGTCTCATCTAAAGATGTAGGAAAGAGCAGCTCTTCAGTCCTGCTGGCATGGAAAAGTGCTGGAATAAATGGGCCACTGACAAAGTTACAAGAGCCCCAACTTGCTCAGGCTGTTTAGTGAAACAAGCCACTATTGAGCAGAGAACCTTCTTGTAAGTTGGAGGGCTGAAATGGCAGAAGATTCTCTCTATGACTTAGCAGGAAGCTCAGAAGGAAATGGTAGCCAAAGTGTTGATCTATGCACAGCAGCTGGCAGGCACAAACAAAGGGCAGAAACACCCAGAGATTAAAGCATTTTGAATGGTCATTATTACACTTTTGAGGAGTTCTGCGGCTGAGGAACATCTTTATCATCTCTAACATGTGAAGGATTTAGGTTTCGTCCAACTTTTTCATAGATTTTAGTAGTTTATGATGAATACACCAGAAATTCCAGTCCAGTTCTGTGCTGTGTAGTGTTGCAGACATTGCAGTTACTTCCTCCCTCTGAAATGCGGTCTGTGGGTGAAGTGGTGCTTTTGTGTGCGAGCAGTTTGTGTCTGTCTGTCCTGTACTGCTCCCTGAGGATGCAGCGCACATGTCCCTGTGTTCTGCTAATGCTTTTTCCCCTCATTATCTTTGTTCAATATACATAAAGATATTTAACATTACTTTTTAATGAAAGAGGTATTAAACCAAGGACTTAGTTCTTACATTTTTATTTGAATCCCCAAGAATGAGTTCATACTAGCTGGCTTTTAAAGAGACAAAGCCTTTGCAGCTGCTAAATAAATGGGGCTAAAGCCATTCTCAATAAGTCCTTTTCATTATGAAATAACAGATAGAAATGTTAGCTTCTCTTTTAAGTCCAACCTCATTCTTCTGCCCTGAAAAGCAAAGGTATCCTATTTTTTGTTGCCAGATGATGAGGAGTGATATTTTTTTAAAATGAAGTATGATAGCAATAAAAGAAGAAAAACACCTAATGTCCTCTTGTCATAGATATCAGGAAGGATTAATTTTACCAATAATAAAAAGGTCCCATTTATGACATTTAAAGCTATCAGAAACGTAGGAATTATTATTTTCAGATAATCATATAAATCAATGGTGAGGTCTAATAAGTATCTTCTCGAATCACTTCCCTCCAATAAATTCCATGAAAATAGTGCATATTAGTTGTCTTGTTAAATTGAAATTGGACACAACTTCATTAAAAATCTCAAGTGTTAAATCTGGGATTTGAGAAATAACTTTCCATACCATTTCCTTTTACATCTTGTCACACGAGGTCACAACTGTCTATTTAAATTTCCTCTTTCAATTCCCTGAGTTATAGGAAGACTCAGATTCTATTTGAAGTACTTTCCATTCCTGTGTACATCCATCAAGAACCATCAGCTGGATGCATCAATTCATTGAAAGGACTTTAAGATGCAAGTTATTTAATTTTTTAATTTGTTATTCTCTTATCCTGAAGGTGAGCACTGCAAAATATCTGGGAACTTGCTTACATTTTTTTCAAGCATAAAGACAACCGAAACATTTTTGTTTGTTTTTTTCTCTCTTGCATTACTACAGCAGATTCCCTTTAGGCTGTGACTTTGCGCCTAAGTGCTGTGGTATTTCAGTAGCAGGTGAGTGGGGATTCCATGAAGTCTACAGAGTAATTATTAAGCACATTTTTCAGCTTTCTAAATTTTTATTCTTGCAATTTACTGCTGATTTTAAGACCAAAATTGACTAGTAAGGCTAATCCTACCTTCTTGTCTTCCTAAGTCAGTCAACTCCATCCAGGTACCCTGTTACAAGGCAACACCTTGGCTTTAGAAGAAGCATGTTGTTTTAATGGTATCCAGTGGGGTAGAGTGCTCAGATTATTTTCAAAGTTTTTTTTTCCAATAATTAACCTCTTTCCCCATAATTAAGTAGTGATGTCTGCTTTTTAATTTAGATTAATTTTGCTTAGGATTCAGCTCTTGATCCTTGTAATCTTCCTTCTGCATATTACACAGCCTTTCCTGTCTGATGTTTTCTTTCCAGGACAGTGTTTATGCACTATAATCAGATCTTTTCTAAATGTACTTTTTCAAATGAGTTATTAAAGTCTGTCTTGTCTGGCCTGTCACAGTAAAGGATTTTGTCTAACTCTCAAATAGTTTTGCAGTCTCTCTGTTTTCCTAATGCCTTTAGAGAACATTGATCCCAGAAGTGGACACATCATTCCAGCACTGATCTTTATCAATGTTGTTATCTTAAAGAAGGAAATCAGACCATTTTGACATAATTTTTTTGTCATATTGACAAATGTTAGCTGCTATTCTATTGGTAAATTCTCCTTAGTTTTCTATTGAATCTGCAATTATTTTGGCTCATACTTGAAGAAACAGTCTCCCTGTCTCTAGCACAAACAGGACTGCCAACAAATATTTATGATAAATCAAATAACCAATTTTTCCCCCCCTCTAATATCCTTGGAATTGCAAATGCTTGCCAGCTAACAGATTCCAAGCTTCCCTTAAATAGTGGTTAGCTTCCCCTTTCAACAGTTCACCTCTCCCAAAATGTCTTAAAATCAAGTGTGTCAAACCCTCTTCCTTAGGGAAGGAGGAGGGATTGTTCATTGTGAAAGGTAATTTAAATAATGTGAAAACTTGGGAGATAATCTGCAAGTTTAGAAAGAAAGCACGAAGATAGGAATGAGATATGAGCCCTCTATGATGCCAGGAGATGCCACTGAAAGGAGAAAAGTTTTCTGTCCATGCCATGATCTATTTCTTCATCTGAAGCTCATTTCAAAATTCACTCTCAAACCCTACAAGCCAGCTGCAGGTATTCTGATTAACACTGAATAATATTTGATGAGAATTGCATTGATTTCTGCAGAACTACACATGCAGAATGGAATTGCTCAACGTGACTCAAAATTAGAAAAATTTGGCCCCAAAGAAAATGACTCATGCTCATCTCCCTTTGCAGTTATTTTAATACTGAAGCAATTAGAACAGAGCATGACTATTTCTCCTCTTTCTTTCTCCCCAGCCCATTGAAAGCTCTCTTTTATGCCAATCCACTGGCACCATGTCCAGGTAGCTGATGGCTATCTTTTTAACAAGACAATTAATGATTTTATTCCAAGTAGTTTATATTCTACACAATCATTTTACACAATTGGCAGACTGAAAGATGCTAAGCACAGTTTCTGCTACTTAAATACTACAAAAAACCAATCTTTATAGCATTTATCGAGAGCTGAAAAAGGCACAAAGCTTATCGATGCTTCTTTATATTGAACAAAACCCTCTCAGGAAATGAACTTCACTGATCTGAGCACTGTATCTGTCTCATTGCCCGGGACGTGCAGAGTCCTGTGTGCTCCCTAGCCACCCCTCTGACAGAAAGGAAACAATCCTGGAGGATGGTTTGAGAACAGCTCTCAAAGCGCAAGATCACAACATACTCTTTGAAGGAGGGTAGCCAGAAAACACTTGAAGTTTGTAGAGATTCATGATGAAATAACTCCTATTTTGTGACAATCTTTATAATTATTCTTTTTCTAGCACATTTGTAGAAAATTACTTGATTGCCTCCCTACCTCTGCAATCCTGTAGTCAGAATTTCAAAACTGCTGAGCCCTTGAAATCAATAGGAGCTAAAGAGAAGCTGTGGTTGTGAAATGTTGGTTTTCTGAACTAGAAGTGTGTTTAACCTGAATACTGGTGAAATTTTGATGGAAAAAGATTTTTAAAAAGAGCAGGAGTTTGGATAGATACTGATGCATTTTCTCGTCTTTAAAGTAAAGCACAAGAATTCATGATCATGAATCAAGCTAATTTTTTTGATATTTTTTTCCTGTTGAAGAAATCCATTTTCCTTTTCTCATCCTAATAAAATGAGCCATCCTGGCTTAGACCAACAACCCATTTAGTTCAAAATCCAGTATCCCACTGTGTCCATAAGTACTCAGTTACATCACTTTCTAGGAAAGTGCAAAAGCAGGCCAAGCATTTGTAATGCTTCCCTCTTATATTTTCTTAGCATTTAGTTATTTCAGCTTGGGCACCTCCTGAGCTGGATTGGTGCCTGTGTGTCCCATAGCAAATGACTCCTCTCACATGAGCAGCTTCCGTGGCAACTTCATCAGTTTTTAGTGTTCACAGGGTCATCTCTCAGGAGCTCTGCAGATCTGCTATTCCATATATGAGGGACCACCAGCTTCCCCTAACACAAATCCTTTTTTAAAATGATTCCTAGTAGCTTCATTTTCAGTTCTGATATGAGAAGAGGCAGTGAACAGTTGAATCCTATCCACTGTTTCCAGATCACTGATGATTTTGCAGCTTTCTTTTGTATCTCCATCAATATTTCCTTTCCCAAATGGAAACACATTGGTTTACAAAGTAGATCCTCACAGAGGAGCTCGTCTTGAACCTGAATCCCCTTCCTGCCCTGCTCTGAAAGTTTTCTAGTTCTGTATATTTCTTAAAGATGAGGAGATCAGAACTGTGTTTTGTTCATGATGTGGATGGACCATAGATTTATATAGTAAAGTTTTCCTCCTACAACATTTATAGGGATGTCTTTATTTGTTTTGGCTTTCCTATTTGCCTTAAGAAATCGTGGATGTGAACGTTGAGAGGATACACAATTGCTGTTTCAGGAGTCCAGGGGGAAATCGTGCATGTGTCTAACAGCATATACTCATGCAACCCTTTATCCAGTTTATGAAGTACTTGGTTATATGCTTAGAAAGAAGATGAAGACATCTTTTCCTTCTTTTGGCTGAGATATTTTTAAAGACTGCTGAGCACATTTTATGTGTACAAGAAAGCATCACTCAGGCTCAGTAAGGTTCCCTCTGCTCTGTGCTACTGCCACCATCATCCCCATTGCTTCCAGCCACGTGGAGAGGTGTATGAGCAGTGCTTCTGCTCCATACATTGGCACAAATTAATATTGTTAACAAGTTTGCAAATTAATGCAAACTTGTTTTTCATATCAGCTCAGATGTATGCTTGTTTTACAAAGACATTCTATGGAAAAAGTAAAATGCATACTAAAATGTGCAGAATAGACTTTTTGCTGTGTTAAATAAAGAGAGTAGATGGATTGATTTTCTTTGCATTACTGTAGCTGTACTTGACAGACAATGTAGCACCATAGCACAACTGATAGTGTAGTTACATGATTTAGATTTACACTAGGCACTAGTCCTGCACAAGCTTTATAGTAATAAGCTTTTACCTTATTGTTCTCTGGTAGGCAAAGTGAATAATTGGAAATGAAATTCCAAGCTTCACTGGCAGTAAGAACAGTGCTTGTTTTATAAGCAGGATAATGTAGAGGCATGTCAAAGCATTACTGATTCTTCAATATCTCTGGCAGTATGATGCTCTGAACCTATTTCTCAAGAGGATAATGAACAGCAGTCTGTTCACATCAGCTTGCTTGCCTTTTTTTTTTTTTTTTGGTTTACTTTACCCTCACAACAGAATTTCTGTGCTGCTGTTTGTCAGCAGCAGCTGTTCTGCTTTACATTGGCGCTTCTTTCCACTTGATGGGTTCTGAAAGACATGGTGGTGGCCCATTTATTTTTCTCACTGTAGAAAGGTGTAAGCTCAAATCCAGGTTCAATTCTATTCTATAGTTCCACTCTGAGGACATGGGATCTCTCTCTTGCTCTAACTTCCAAAGAATTTGGTGAAAATATAAAAGGTTCCCCAAAGAACACAAGTGCTACAATTTCCAGAAGGCAAATGAGGTTATATTTAGCCTGTTTTGTATTTCCATGAGCTAACTCAGTAAAGCTTTTCCAGTGAAATAATGCTAGGGGACTTGCTTGTAAGTGTTACTCCCAAGAGATGCTAGGATGAAGCAATTTTTAACTAGAAAGGGTCCATATTGCAATCTTATCTGCAGAGTTGTGGTTGAGCTGGAGTACGTTTAGTACATAAATCCACAGAGTTTAACTTACGGCAAGGTACATGTATTTCCCCTAGTGTGCAGCAGTGTTCCCTCCTCTCCTGCTTTTGTCTGTGTTCTGTATTACAGTAGGGACTATTTGCCTACAGTCATGTGGAATTTAGCTGAATTTGAGAACAGTTACACAGTTAAAAAAATCAAATAACATTTAGCAAAATATCTCCTCTGAATGAGGAGAAAACAGTAGCGCCCTCAAAAAACCAAAAAGTACTGAGTTTTTGGGTTAATTTCAATAAAACCCTGCTGATGTTCTTTACAACCTGATTGGCTGAATCCTTGTAAGGATTGTTAGGAGTGTGAATTTTCCAGAAAGAAAAAGTTGTTTTCCATGGTGCTGGTCAATGATTGTTAAGTTTATCTATGTCTGTCCTACATTTCCTACTAGCTAATATCTTATCTGAAAAGTCATAAGATGCTTCTTGGGTACCTCAACTAAATAGAATGAAAAATCAGTTCACAGCATTTCTTTGATGTTTTGCCAAAAACCAATGAAGAAGTCTTAGTTGGAATGCTGATGTCATTCCATACTGAATTATTCTTTAGATGAAAAGTATCAGCACTGAAGTGATGCTTATTTTATCACTTTGTATGCCTTATGCACATAAAATCATAGATACTATTGCAGGAGTCTTTTGCCTTAATTTAGTATAAAAGCAGGATTTTTTTATACTTTTCTTGTTGCTGGGATTAAAAGCTATTTAAGACAATATAATGACCCTTTTTTGTTAAAGAATGGCATGTTCATGTACAAACCAATAGAACTACATAACCTTGCTACTTTCTGAGGGTAAACTGACAATAGTTTCAGGCATTATTTAAAAGGATGGTATCCACAGTAGCATTAGCAGCTGTAAAACTGCCAAGTGAATGAAACCATGCATAGGGAAACTGCTGAATACTTTATTGAAAGAGGTTGTGAGCTACTCATCCCTGAACAGACAAACACTATGGAGTAAGGTGAGGGTAGTGGGGAGGATGAGAGAATGAGGATTTCTTTTTTCTCGGGGTGACAAAATTTAGAGCAAGGGGTGCTCTGTACTTTTGCATGGAGGCTACCTGATGCTTTTGGATTCTCCAAATGTAGAGGAGAGAGCTGAGTGAAGGTTTGGTGTCAGCTCTTTTAGGAGCAGTGTATGACAGAGTTATGGAGCTGCAGGTCAGCACTTTTAAAATAGACAACTTCCACATGAGAGGCAAAAGCCATTTTGAAGAGCATTTAGCCCTTCCCCTGCATGTGGAAAAAAGAGGATCTCACTAACCAGGCCCATGAAGGTAAGACAATCTCAGTTAACCAAATTTCCTCTTTATTCTTGGGGAAATGAACAGCAAAATGAACCGATGTGTCTCACGAGTGAGGTTCATCTGATTAATTTAAAAAAAATCGAGGTGAGACTTTTTATCTTTACATTTGTGTGTTCAAGCAAAAGTTTCTGAAGTGATGCCTGCATTATTGGGATAGAAAGCCACATGTTAGCTCTGCCCATGCTCCAGGGCAGCAGAGAACAGAGTCAGAGCAAGTCTCAAAAGTAGAAAAGTAGGCAGACAAGGCAGGATTTACCAACTGCACTGAACTGTTCCTGTATCAGCCACTGCTGGCTTCTCCATGAGTCCCGACATGTAATCCTAGAGACCTGTGGCAAGGTGCTAATTTTTTTGTGAGTCATTAAATTTTTGCTTTAGATGATGACAAATTCTGTATTTTGACTCTACCTTCCCCCCCCTCCACCGAAAGTGCATGTGAACAAAATGGAAAAGAAAAATTATAGGAATGAGCATAAAATAAATGCTAAATTTGAAATCAAATGAAGTTCAGATAATAATCTGTCACTCAGTTTCCCAGTATTATCCCTTAATAACCTTATTTTCTCTTTGCCTATTTGCTTCTTATCTATTTGAAACAGTTGTTTATCATTCACAGCCTGATTGCTTCATCCTCTATTTCCAAAAGAAAGTGAAGATGATATTCCTAGGACCCAGGTAGTTTTTCCTTCTTTTTGTTCCATTAGTTGATGAGAAAGCAGGGAATTGGCATAAAACCTCCCAACCCTTTGCTAGCTCTAGATTAAAGATGGCCTTGAAATACAGGGCTTGGAGCCAGATCCATCTTTCCCAAAGTTTGGATGAGGTCAGATTTGGGCTTTAGGGGCTGGCAAAAGCTAATTCCAGGCTAGCAAAGCATAAAGCCCAGGAAAAGCACAGTCTTTTGTTCCAAGAGAATAACTGAGAGACACTGAGGGCACCGCCTGTCAGTTGCTCAACATATTTAGTGTGTGGAATATTCTGGGCGCCTAAAAATCCAGAATTAATCTGTATAAAGTGCTAAAGCACATGCTGAATTTGAAGTGGCCAAAGAACCTTGAGCCTGGCACAGTGGACCCCAGGAAAACACTGCTGTGTATGCTTATAACAGTCTATTCCTCTTCACTCATGCTGTAATTCAAATACAGTCAGTAGGTCTGGTTTTACTAGGCAGTAAGTGGATGCTTGTGTGCTCCAAGAATGAGAAGGTCAGGTTTGAAGCAGCACTTTTGGGAGTAGTTAAGTAAGGGATATTTTACTTTGTCTCGGAGTATTCCCACAGCCTGTGTCTAGACACATTGCTGCTGTGAGGACTGGCAGCAGAGCTCTGTGTTAACCCACATGCATGAGCTGAAGCCTGTCCCAGCTGTGTGTGCAAGGGTGCTCCCAGCAGACCCAGCAGTACATTGGTCATGATGGATGTCAGCAGCACTACTCTGTGGTGTGCTGTTGGCCACAGAAATACGTTTGCTGTACCAAATGGATTCAGGCAGGCAACAGGCTGCAGGTTGTTCAGTCTCTCTTGTGCAGAGGAGAAAAAATATCATGTACCAGCTCAACAAACACCTAAATCTTGCCTTTTCCAGCGGCTCTTGCCTGTATCTCTTTGGCATGGTGCACAGGAACTCTTTAAGGTATTTTGGCACACATTGAAATGGGAAACGTCACTGAGTTAAATGTGAGTAAAATCTGACAACAGATCCACTGCCACACCCATCTTCCCTTCAGGTACTCTTAGGTGAAATTAAATATTGATTGGTTAAGAGGTTGCATCCTGAGTTTCCAACCTGACCTGTAATGGCAATATTGTGCGCAGAGCCTGGAGGGTGCTGGCTGAAGGACAGGATGGGCTCAAGGATCTGTGAGACAGAATGGGATTGTATGATTGCTTTCAGGGTCTCAGTCAGATTTCAGTGTGATAGCTGAAGAAGTTACCCTGTCAGATCATCTGCTGGGGATTGGGCATGCAAAGGCCTGAGTGATTTTTAAGCAAAGCAGAACTGATGGCACAGTGACTCATGCTGGGCTGTGAGTGAGGGGGCTGGAGAGCACCTTCAGCTGTGCTGTGGGTGGGATTGGGAGCCTTGGGCAGTGGGGTTAGGGATGAGGGGACAGAAACCACAGCTGCTGTGGCCACACTGTGGCCTGTCAGAATGAGGAGTAGGTACTTGGCAAAGTCACCTCGTGTGTGAGGTCAGAGTGAACTAGAATGACTGAAATGCACCACTAGTTCCTCATTTCCAGGAGTGTAATCTGTAGCAATTACTGAACTACGTCAGTTTAACAGATTGAAGTAAACAAAAATGATGTTTTGCACCCCAGGCTGTAAACTGTGCAAATGGCAGAATTGTCACAAGACTGCTCAGCTGTGGTCTGGGCTGGTGCTTCGGGTGCAGGACCAGATGAGCAGCTGTGGGGGGAAGCAACTGATCCAGCCTATTCAAGGGAAGCCAGCTCTTTCTTCCCTAAAGTGGTAGATATTTCTGTGGAAGCAATCAGCAATGAACCAGTTAATGGTGTGGCCCTTGAATGTGGGCTCTGAGTTTCTGGAGGAGCCCCTTACAGCCCTTGCTGCAGGTTCTGGCAGGGACCTGGGTGCAAAATCTCTCCCTGAGAAAGGCAGAGGTTCTCTCTGAGGTTTTCTCCTGTGTTACTCACAATTGTATAACATCCCTTTGGCAGTTACAACAGTTGTTTAGAGGGAAAAGTAATGTTACTCAATTTTTTTTATTTCTGCATTTTTTAACCCATCTTTTAATGTGATTGAACAGCTGGAGATGAGGAGATGGCAGCACCAGAAGAGCAGCCAGCTCTCTACAGACAGACAGAGAGTGTCTGGGGACTACCACTGGCCCATGGATGACAGATGGGAACTTATGGTCTATAACTTAACAGATGGGTCACAGACCTGTTTTTTACTTGAATGGAGAAAATCAAACCATTATGGGGCAGCTAAATAAGAGCAACTAATCAGAAAGATCTGTGATTCAGTGTACTCATTTTGGGGGATGTAATGCCTGGGGTTGAAAATCTTGTGGCAGTGACTAATGTGTAAAAGTAATGGCAAGAAAAATGAGCTATTGCCCTGATTCACATTCCTTAAAACTTGTGTGTATTTCATCACATAAACCTATTGTGTGTATTCATCACTTAACCCTATTTTTTCTTTTTCTTTTTTGTGTGCCACTCACACTTCTATTTCTGTAAAAACCACTACTTTTCTTCAGAAAGTGAAATTCTAATTTATTGTGGAGAGTAAAATAGAGATGTAATGTTACATTTTGGTGTGACGTGCTAGATATACAGTTATATACATGTATCTATTACCCCACCCCAAATTATTTTTTCTATTTGCTTTGTCATCTACCACTAAATTGACAAAATCAACAAGAATTTTTATGACTTCTATTGATCCCTGACCCTTTGTATCACAGTACAACACGGCACATTTGCGTATTTGTAATTGCTGATAGTGTGCTGTCTCACTTATTTCTGCATTCCATGAATGCCTGTCACGGTGAGAGATACTTTTTGCTATTGTTATCTTGAAACATACTCAATAGCACTCATGGCATACAATAAATACTCTGATGACTGCATTTCTTAGTAGGTCTTCAAGAGCTTTCATTGTTTCAAAACAAAGCAAAACCAAATGGGATGTAACAAAGTCGTTCCAGGTAAAGGAAACCCCAAGGGGTGCTGTAAATTCCCCATTCCCTTCTTCCCAGATTGCTTATCAGGCACTTAGACAAAGTGTAGTTTAAAGCACATCAACTTTCAACATGTGTAGATAACTCTCTTTTACCACACTGTCATGGTATGGTTGAAGTCACTCTGGGGACAAGAATGGTTTCTTCTGTTTAATTTTTATTTTTGTTTGGTTTTGCTTTTTTCCCTTTTTAAGTTATGTTTTTTTTTTCCCAGAATTAAGATGTTGAGTTTCTCCTCATAATTTTCCACCTTTCTTCCAAAGGTGTGTTTTACTTTCATATCCTGTTTTTTATACCTAGATTTCTGAAGGAAATTAGATCTCTGTAGTCCTATTGTGTGTGCATGTACTTGTATCAGACTACCCATAGCAAGCTTTGAACTTGCTCAATTTCAACACCCTCAGCAAAATTTAGGAAACCTCTTAGCTCTTAAATTCCTACAAGTCTTAGGAGAACATGTCTCCTTGTAGATAGAAGTGCTGAGAGGTTCACCTCTTACGAGGCATCAGAATGCACAGAGGAAAGTCAGAGAAACCCCAAATTTAAGTTTCATTAGCTCTGCCCTTTATCAAATTGATTGTCTTTAGAAAATTTTGCAGTGCTGTCACTTCAAAGATTTTTAATCCTTTACAGTTTTTACAATGCTTACTTTCAACAGAAAAAACAGGCTCCTGCACAATGACTAAATTATAGTGACCCACATAACTTATACATTCCTCTGCTGATTTGTGTGAATTCAGCATTGCATATTATTATTCAACGTTGTGTCATAGTTTATGGGATAATTATATAGAAGAGGGAGGAAAGGAAGCCTCCAGGAGAACACATACACGAACCTAATGAAATGAAACACCAAAAGTATTTAAAATAATTTTTTAGTTAAAACATGTCAGTGCTTTCAAGAAGAGAGCATCACACCTGACATGCTGTCATGTTATGGCTGTAGACTTAACACTGTTCTATGATTGAATGTAAAAAACCCCTCCATAGATATGAAGTAGATGTCTCTCACTTGAGTCTAACAGACTATTAATACCTTCTGTATCCCTCCTGAACATCACAGAAAAAAAATTGGTCATTACTGCCTCTTTGTTGAGACAGAAGTTAGAAACATTTCGTTTCAAAGCTCCTCTCTCAGACTTACAACAAATTGCAGAAGTTGGTGTACTCAACAGCTTCAACGCTACATTGTATTTGGGACTGGAATCAGAACCTTTCAGGAATCCAAGTGTCTTCCCGTGCTGCTCATGGTGCCCTCTCCTTGTATAAAACTGGAAGTGGTTTTCTAGTGGCTGGCAAGACAATCCTGTTGGATCTTACTGTGGCACATCTGCTGCTGTGCAGGTAGGCTCCATTCCAGGCACAATAGTGCACATGAGAATAAAGAATCACAGCAAAAGGAAGGCTGGAATGGATCTCTGCATGTTTGGTTCAGACTTCTGCTCAAAGCAGGATCAGGCACTCCAGGACCTTGTTGACTCAAATTTTTAAACTCTTCAGGGTGGAATTGCCACAACCTTTCTGGGTCAACTACTCCAGTTGTGGTCTTTTCATGAAGGATTTTTACTTAAATGCTCATATTCATTCCCAATTCTCCTTCTTTGCTGGTCTCCATGCTTATGGTGGGTGATTTCGCACTGGGAGATTGTGCAGGAGCTTGAACAAAGATCTCTAGAGATAAAATCATGTGTTTCTTGAGGTGCTGTTGTTGCTTAGACCTTGCAGCTAGAAAAATTACCTTGGTGGACTGGTCACAGTCACAAACTAGTAATAATTCCCAGAGGGTTTTGGTGACTCAGAACTCTGAAGGAGCTTTCCTTTAGCATCATTTCCAGGCATTTCAGCTTTAGTAGCTAAATATGCATGGGATGACACTGGAGCATTTTGTACGAGAATGCACAAATGAGACTTTGGAGTAGTTTTGATGGAGCCTCAAATTTTTGTCAATCTCTTGACCTGCATCCGCAGAAGAGGAGAGAGCAGAGCAATTAATGATGATGGACCCTAATGGAGTCTAAAGCAGCACTCTGTTTTGGACGAAGTGGGATGATTCTCCAGTCAAAGTCATGTATCTTGGG